>NC_084618.1:48625340-48755340 GCF_033978795.1 Nerophis ophidion
TAAAAGACACAGGCAGCCAGTAGAGTGAGGTTAAAACAGGAGTAATGTGCTCTGTTTTGCTTGTGCTTGTTAAAAGTCGGGCAGCTGCATTTTGGACCAGCTGCAGACGTCAGAGGGAGGACTGATTAATTCCAAAATACATTGAGTTAGAGCAGTGGTTCTCAAATAGGGGTACGCGTACCCCTGGGGGTACTTGAAGGTATGCCAAGGGGTACGTGATATTTTTCAAAAATATACTAAAAATAGAAACAATTCAAAAATCATTTATAAATATATTTATTGAATAATACTTCAACAAAATATGAATGTAAGTTCACAAACTGTGAAAAGAAATGCAACAATGCAATATTCAGTGTTGACAGCTAGATTCTTTTGTGGACATGTTCCATAAATATTGATGTAAAATATTATTTTTTTTTGTGAAGAAATGTTAAGAATTAAGTTCATGAATCCAGATGGATCTCTTTTACAATCCCCAAAGAGGATGATTTATATGTGTAAATCTTTATTTATAATTGAATCACTTGTTTATTTTTTAACAAGTGTTTAGTTATGTTTATATCATTTTCCAAATAGTACAAGAAAGACCACCACGTTATACAATTTAATAAATCAGAAACTGATGACATAGTGCTGTATTTTAATTATTTATCTTTTTTTCACCTAAAAGTGCTTTTCTCTGATTAGGGGGTACTTGAATTAAAAAAATGTTCACAGGGGGAACATCACTGAAAAAAGGTTTAGAACCACTGAGTTACAGTAATCCAGTTGAGATGTGATAAAGGCATGCATCACAGTCTTAAATGGTTTTCTGGAAAGAAGTTTTTTAACCTTGGCCAGCTGACGTAAATGAAAAAAGCTGCCTTTCATCACTGTGCCAATGTGACAGTCCAATTTAAAATCCCTATCAATATGAGAGCCCAGGTTGGTGACCATCGGCTTAATGTGCAAAACCAAGGAGCCAAAGTCATTGAAATTTAAGAAATGTAGGGCCATCCAGGCCTTGAGACATGACTTTATCCTTTAAACTTTGCATTAATCTTTTGTACTTTTAACTTTAAACATTTGCCATTTCAGCTTAAGCTTTAATCTTTTACATGTGTTTTAAACAACTTGCTTGTAACTGATCAAACACAGTATGAAATCAAAGCTCAAAAGTTAAATGCAGTAATGCAGTGGTTCAACTTGAACCCAGCAGTGCAAACAAACAAATTAAGAAGTTCAGTTAGCAAATTAACAAGTTTGCAGATACAAGTTAAGCTTAACAAAAAAAAAGTATTTCGATCGTCGAGTAGATCTTGCGGTTGTGGCTGCTTGTTGTTCTTCCTTCCATATAGTTTGGTGAATGAGTCTTGACTGAACCTCCTTCCTTTTCGGGTGCCTTCAATCAGTAATGGGCGATTTTACCTTGGCACTCTGGGAATTGTAGTTTTAAATGAATTTGACCATGTAGGGCAAGGATTACTGACACTGCTGAGCTTTGAACTCCACAACAATCTTCTCCAAGATCTTTGAGAGGAAAGGCTGTTTAGAAATGGGTCTAAAATTGGCTAAAACCGAACTGTCCAGACCAGGTTACTTTAAAAGTGATTGGAAAAGACAGCATTGGGGGGGGGGCTTCATATGATCAACTAACTCCTGTAACTGAGTCTCTTGATTAAAAACAGCAGAGTAGTGAAAATGGACAGAAGAAGTTAAAGCCCTTATTGTGGCAATCGGATTAATAAAATACTCTAAAAAGGCATTGCACAACTCAGGAGGGTTTCAAACATGTAGGCTGGAGGGCATTGAGATGCAGCCCTTTGAGACACTCGTGATTTAGGGCTGTATAAGTAAATATTGACTGATTGAAGAACAGAGTTAATAGATCTGAATAAAACACGAGGGTCAAGACTACTTGAGGCAATAATGCTTGCCAAATGCTCTCTTTGTAAATCTTTTACTGTGCTTCGATATCGATGCCAACAGTTCTTTAAAATCTGGAGTGACACCTAAAACTTGTCCTTCTGTACACCTGTGTTCAGCTTTGCGGCACTCACGTCTAATTTCACGGATTCTATCATTAAATCAGCTGATTTAATTCAAGCCTTTTTGATTTTTAAAAAGGAGCCACACCGTCCAAGGCTGTCTGACAGGTGGAGTGAAACAATGCACTGAGTTTCTCTGTCATAAAAAAAATTGTCAGGCAGTATAAAAACCTGGTTTAAAGCAATAAAAAAACTGACCGGTAGTGGAAGGGTTAACAACTTGACAGTGATGAGCAGGAGCTCGCGCTTAAGCTGCCAAGCGATATAAACTGGCCTCAAAAATCACAGGCATATGGTCTGAAAGCACCGTGTCACACATGTCCAAGTTAAAGACAGGTAGACCATATGAGAGGACAAGATCAAGCGTGTGACCACTATCGTGTGAGGAGCCAGACACAAACTGTGTTAGATTAAAAGAGTCACTAAGGCTTATGTAACACCTGTTCTGGTATACTGTTTATGAACGGCGCCCGGATTCTTTTATTTACGCTCTATGCTATCATTAGCCTAATGATGTACAAAATAGCTTAATACGCGTAATACCAGTAATTATGGGGACGGCGTGGCACGGTTTGGAGAGTGCCAGCAACCTGAGGGTTCCTGGTTTGATCCCCAACCTAATCACGTCCGTTGTGTCCTTAAAGGGGAACATTATCACCAAACCTATGCAAGCGTCAATATATACCTTGATGTTGCAGAAAAAAGACCATGTATTTTTTTAACTGATTTCCGAACTCTAAATGGGTGAATTTTGGCAGATTAAACGCCTTTCTGTTTATCCGTCTTTTAGTGATGACATCAGAACGTGACGTCACCGAGGTAACACACCCGCCATATTCATTTTCACATTACAAACACCGGGTCTCAGCTCTGTTATTTTCCGTTTTTTCGACTATTTTTTGGAACCTTGGAGACATTATGCCTCGTCGGTGTGTTGTCGGAGGGTGTAACAACACTAACAGGGAGGGATTCAAGTTGCACCACTGGCAAAAAATCTGCCGCCGGACCCCCATTGAATGTACCAAAGTGTCTTCACATTTGACCGGCGATGCTAAGACAGACAAGGCACAGAGATGTATGGATAACCTGCAGATGCATTTGCAACGATTAAGTCAACGAAATCACAAAGGTGAGTTTTGTTGATGTTGTTGACTCATGTGCTAATCAGACATATTTGGTCACAGCATGACTGCCAGCTAATTGATGCTAACATGCTACGCTAATCGATGCTAACATGCTATTTACGCTAGCTGTATGTACATTTGAAACTAGATACCCACATTTAATGCGAAACACATTTACCTATCGACGGATTTAAGTTGCTCCAGTGTCACAAGATGCGAAAGTCCTGATCGTTTGGTCTGCACATTTTACCGGCGATGCTAATAAGGCAGCCATGCTATGGGCCACTTCATTAGGTACACCCACGCTATGGGCGAATAGCGTCAATAGCTATTCGTTCAATAGCTTCAATTTCTTCTTCAATTTCGTTTTCGCTATCTGCCTCCATACTCCGACCATCTGTTTCAATACATGCGTAATCTGTTGAATCGCTTAAGCCGCTAAAATCTGAGTCTGAATCCGAGCTAATGTCACTATATCTTGCTGTGGTAACCGTCATGTTGTTTGTAACGGCAGCACTGTATGACGTCACAGGGAAATGGATAGTGGTTTCGAAGATAGCGAAAATAAGGCACTTTAAAGCTTTATTTAGGGATATTCCGGGAGCGGTAAAATTTTGAAAAAAACTTCTTAAAAAATACAACAAGCCACTGGGAACTGATTTTTATTGTTTTCAACCCTTTTGAAATTGTGATAATGTTCCCCTTTAAACAAGACACTTCACCCTCGCTCCCGACGGGTTGTGGTTAGCGCCTTGCATGGCAGCAGTGTGTGAATGTGTTTGTGAATGGGTGAATGTGGAAAAAGTGTCAAAGCGCTTTGAGTACATTGAAGGTAGAAAAGCGCTATACAAGTATAATCAGGACTGAAATGTTAGAATAATTATGTATGAGTTATCACACAACTCTTATGCTTAAAGGCCATTGCTATAGTTATTATCTATTGTGCTCTTTTTTGCTTCGTGCAAGGGCACACAACTTCTTATCATCCACGGCATATGAGGGGTGGCCTCGCCGCAGATGTTTTCTTTGTTTTAGCCTGCTAACAGCCAAGGACTTCAAGTACCTCAACAAAGATAAGACGACAGCACGCAGACGAAGCAGAGACAAGGCAATCACAAGGCCCCCAGCACATTCCGTCACGTATTGTGCGTACTGGAGCTGCTTTGCATGATATGTGTGACCACTCCCTTTAGCGGCAGCCGTAGTGACGTTAACTAGGGAACTCCTGAATATATAGAGGAATGCGTGGGGCTGCACCTTATAGCGTAACTGAGTGTGCAGCGCCAAAAGTTTCTCTTCCATCCATCCATCCATTTTCTACCGCTTATTCCCTTTCGGGGTCGGGGGGGGCGCTGGCGCCTATCTCAGCTACAATCGGGCGGAAGGCAGGGTACACCATGGACAAGTCGCCACCTCATCGCAGGGCCAACACAGATAGACAGACAACATTCATACTCACATTCACACACTAGGGCCAATTTAGTGTTGCCAATCAACCTATCCCCAGGTGCATGTCTTTGGAAGTGGGAGGAAGCCGGAGTACCCGGAGGGAACTCACGCATTCACGGGGAGAACATGCAAACTCCACACAGAAAGATCCCGAGCCTGGATTTGAACCCAGGACTGCAGGAACTTCGTATTGTGAGGCAGACGCACTAACCCCTCTGCCACCGTGAAGCCCCTAAGTTTCTTTTCATGAGCAAAATTTAAATGTGTCTCTGCCTGAACTGGGAACGGCTTACATCTGTGCCTGCTCTTTGAAAGCCCATTGTGAATCTCTAAATTTAGCACAATTAATTAACTCCCATACAAGACCTAATCCTAAATCCCCTCAAAATGCTACACTCATTGACTTAATTCTAACAAATATGCCCTTTAAATTTATTGCATCTTGTGTTTTTACTAATGATGTGAGTGATCACTGTGTGATTGCAGTAGTGCGTGACACAAGGACTCCTAAAAGCAAACCTCGTCTTCTTGAAAAATGTAATATGAAATTATTTGAGATGCAAGCTCATGACTTCTTTTTAATTGTGATAGAATTGCTCTTTTTGATGATGTTGAACTGACCTGGAAATATTTTCATAAAAACTTCTTGAGTATAGTGAACAAGCATGCCCCTTTTAGAAAATTTAGGGTTAAAGGACATGACAATCCGGGGTTTACATCGGACCTGTCAGATGGGCACGCAAGTCAGGGTTAAAAGCACATTGGTTGAATTTTAGACAATTAGTAAATCAATTCACCTCTCTCCTTGGGAAACTCAAATCAGAATTTTATTTGTCCACAACAACTGAAAACCTCAAACACCCAAAGAAGTTTTGGAAAATCATCAAATCTTTGTCTGCCTGTTGTAATTCTGTCAATCTCCCACCTAGTATACTTGTTGATGGTGTCAGAGTAAGTGACTGAAGAGAAATGGGTAGTTATTTTAATAACGATTTTATTTCCTCTGGTTTTCTCTACAATTCTGACAACTCTACTGAAGTTCCACTAACTCCGGAAAGAACCGTTGAAAATACCCAGGTTTTTAACTTTACGCCCTTTACCACAACCGAGGTCATGAGGGCTCTAAAACAACTTAAACCTAGAAAGCCAGCTGGCTCAGATAAGTTGGAGCTGCTCTTTTTAAAGTTGGCAGCTGAAATTATAGCTGAACCACTAACTCACATTTTTAACCTTACTCTAATTTCAAAGGAAATCTCTTTGGATTGGAAATCTGCCCTTGTAATCCCCCTATTAAAATGAGGTGACCCTAGTAATCTAAATAATTACAGACCAATCTCCAAACTCTCTGTTCTGGCAAAATTGCTTGAATCCCTTATCAGTGAACAGATAAAATACTTGTTGGACACCAACTTTGTTCTGTCACCATTTCAGTCAGGTTCTCACAAACATCACAGTACTGTTACTGCTGCTATGAATTTTGTAAATGATGTAACTGAAGCTCTTGACAAGAAGCAGTGCTGTCTGTCCCTCTTTATTGACTTTTCAAAGGCATTTGATACTGTTGATCATGTCATTTTAATCAAACGTTTTTCAGCTATTGGTTTTTCTCAGCAAGCAGTTGGATGGTTTGCAAATTACCTCACAAGTAGAACTCAGGCTGTTCAGATAGAAGGTTCCTCCTCAAACGTACTGCAAGTGAAAAAGGGTGTCCCTCAAAGTCTGTGTTAGGCCCCTTATTATTCACTATTTACATAAATAATCTTGGACAGAATATTCCGAACTCAACTTTCCATTTCTATGCTGATGATACTGTAATAAACTGCACATCACCAACTCCTGGTGAGGCCTTTAAATATCTACAACATGCATTTGACAGAGTACAAGAACAACTTTGCTATCTTCAACTGGTTCTAAATGCAGAGAAAACAAACTGGATGTTCTTTACCTCATCAAAAACTGTACGATCAGCACTGTGTGAAAACATTTGAACAAGAAATGGGCAACAAATTATGTTAGTATCTTCTTTTAAATATTTGGGAATTTTAATTGATGACCACTTGAGTTTTAAGGAGCACATTCAGTATGTTGTAAAAAAAACCCTGAAACTTTTACTGGGATTTTATTATAGAAACAAGTCTTGCTTTTCTTTTACTGTGAAACAGAAACTGGTGGAAACAACATTTTTACCTGTTATTGACTATGGAGATGTGTTGTACATGAATGCTACTGCTGGTTGTCTCCACAAGCTGGATAGTGTGTACCACTGGGGACTGAGATTCATCACCAACTGCGCTCTCCTTACTCACCATTGTTTCTTATACTCAATGGTTAACTGGACATCTTTATGTGCTCGACGCCTCAATCATTGGTACGTTGTCATCTACCAAACCATTCTTAGTATCACTCCATCTTATCTATCTTGTCTTTTAACAAAAAAACAAGGAAGTCACAATCATCGTTCAATGAATGTTCTTCATTTTGTCATCCCCAAAGTAAGAACTGAACTGGGCAAGAAAGCATTTAGGTTTTTAGCACCAACGGCTTGGAATAACTTACAATCGAACATTCAACTTCAAACCCTTGTTACATTAAATGAGTTCAAAGCTTCTTTGAAAATATTGCAGTCTACCATGTCTGTATGCACATGTGTCATATGACCAAGTTTTAATGTTGTAAATGGGATGTTTTATGTGTTGTTTACTGTTTTTAATGTAACCTTGCTGCTGCCCTCTTGGGCAGGTCTCCCTTGGAAAAGAGATATTTGATCTCAATGGGATATTACCTGGTTGAATAAAGGCTAAATAAATACAATTCCTTCTTCTGCTCTTGTGTAATAGATAGTTTGGTGTTTTAACCTGACAGCGCTATACAAGTCTAACCCAACCCATAATTATAATGAGTGGGTGACTGTTTACAAGACAAATTGCACTTACCATGAAGTAATATAAAATATTGGTGCACTAACAGGAAAAAAGGGGAAAAGTTGCGTTGCAAAAAGTACTAATTTAATAAATCACACTGCTCTGCAGCACAAAGGCAATTCACTAGCAAACAATTCATGATATGCACATTCACAATAGCACTGCGAGATTATTAAAGCAGACAATCTTAATAACACACCTGATAGTTACAGTAATCACAGCCTTCACACATACTGAAGCACAATACAACATTTCACATACACGACAATGCACACAAAAATAACGGGGGCCTAAAAATAAAATAATTACCGTATTTTTCGGAGTATAGGTCGCTCCGGAGTATAAGTCGCACCTGCCGAAAATGCATAATAAAGAAGGAAAAAAACATATATAAATCGCATTTTTTGTGGAAATTTATTTGATAAAACCCAACACCAAGAATAGACATTTGAAAGGCAATTTAAAATAAATTAAGAATAGTGAACTACAGGCTGAATAAGTGTACGTTATAGGACACATAAATAACCAACTGAGAAGGTTCCTTGTATGTTGACGTAACATATTATGGTAAGAGTCATTCAAATAACTATAACATATAGAACATGCTTTGCGTTTACCAAACAATCTGTCACTCTTAATTGCTAAATCCGATGAAATCTTATACGTCTAGTCTCTTACGTAAATG
The DNA here is from genome assembly GCF_033978795.1 of Nerophis ophidion. NCBI lineage: Eukaryota > Metazoa > Chordata > Actinopteri > Syngnathiformes > Syngnathidae > Nerophis > Nerophis ophidion. The sequence continues at coordinate 48,633,547 of NC_084618.1, forward strand.
AGCTAAATAATATTACCGTATTTCCTTGAATTGCCCCAGGACATATAGTATGCGCCTGCCTTGAATTACTGCCGGGTCAAACTCGCTTCGCAAAATAATTAGCGCATGCTTAGTATTACCGCCTGGTCAAACTCGTGACGTCACATGTGACACTTCCCCTGTCATCATTTTCAAAATGGAGGAGGCTGATTCCAATACCGGTAATTTGAAATTGCATAAAGGGAAGAAGATTAAGAGTCATTCAGTAGGATTTAAAGTACAAACTTACATCACACTTAAATTTTTACTGCATGCCTTTGGTAAGTGCCTGAGTGAGAAGAGGTTTTAAAATAATTAGCGCATGCTTACTTTTATCGCATGCCTTTGGTAAGCGCAGGAGTGGGAAGAGGTTTTAAATGAATTAGCGCCCCGGTGGCAATTCAAAGAAATACGGTATTTGATATTTTACGGTAATGTGTTAATAATTTCACACATAAGTCGCTGCTGGGTATAAGTCGCAAACTATGAAAAAAACTGCGACTTATCGTCTGAAAAATACGGTATCCAACTGTAAAAAGCCGGCACAAAAGCATACATTAATAGTTCATTAATACTTCTACTTCGAACCCGGCCAAGCTGAAAAAACCAGTGGTCACAACAGTGATGGCGTCCAACACAACTCGTGGGACGGCTCACTCACCCACCCTTGGCATACACTTTGTAGCATTGACGCAGCTGTGTGCAACGCAGTCCAGTTGGCGATGCGGCCTTAAAAGTCTTCCAACGTGGCCCAAACACTCTCCAAATGGCCGAAGTCCAGCCCGACATTGCCTGGTAACGTAGCCACTTAATGGTGTACGAAAAAAGCCAATTAACTTGTTAGCTGAATTACCTCGCCCGGCATGTTCAGTGACCGCCAGTTAGCACAAGTCTGCTTCCAACACGTCCTTTACAAGGCCGTCCTCCTTCAAAAAGTCCTTCACCAAAAAGGAAACACCTTCCTCTCTCTAATCAAACACACCTTTTGACAATGACCCCCAAGCCCTCAGAGCAAATCACATTGCACACATTTCACATTGCCTACAATTGCTGCTACCAGAAGATGCCTTGATTGTAATTTAAAGAGGTTGCCATTTAAAAGGGCTATTTTAACATTAACAAGGCTCCAACACCCCCCGCAACCCCGAGAGGGACAAGCTGTAGAAAATGGATGGGTGGAAGACGCACCTTAACACTGTATTTTTACTCGACTATTACTATATCCATCCATCCATTTTCAACCGCTTATTCCCTTTTGTGATCGCGGGGGGCGCTGGTGCCTATCTCAGCTACAATCAGGTGGAAAGCGGGGTACACTCTGGACAAGTCACTATTACTCTATGTAAAGCCAAAATATTTCACATTTATTTAAAAAAAACAAAAAAAAAACTGCTCACCTGCTAACCTTGTGGTGAGAGTGTCCGCGAGTTCAAACCCCGGCCGAGTCATACCAAAGACGATAAAAATGGGACCCATTACCTCCCTGCTTGGCACTCAGCATCAAGGGTTGGAATGGGGGGTTGAATCACCAAAATGATTCCAGAGCACAGCCACCGCTGCTGCTCACTGCTCCCCTCACCTCCCAGGGGGTGGAACAAGGGGATGGGTCAAATGCAGAGTGTAATTCCCCCACACCTAGTGTGTGTGACTATCAGTGGTACTTTAAATTTAATAAAGTAAATACAAGGTAGATAGTACTACAGTACAATTACCACGCCTATGATTCAGACGATATAGAAATATATAGAATATATATTTCTATATATAGAATATATAGAAATACCCCATAGAAATGGGGTATTTGTGCGCATATTAAAATACCCTGGGCTTACACTTATTAAATCTTTCACCAATGGCTTACCTCCAACGATGAGAAGACAATCATGGCGGGGCCTAATTCCTGCTAAAAAGTCATTTTGATAGTACTGTTTGTATTTTTTAGGGCAGCACAGTGGAAACAAGGTTAGTGCATGTGCCTCACAATGCCAAGGTCCTGAATAGTTCTGGGTTCGATCCTGCGCTCGGGATCTTTCTGTGTGGAGTTTGCATGTTCTCCCCGTGACTGCGTGGGTTCCCTCCGTGTACTCTGGCTTCCTTCCACCACCAAAGACATGCACCTGGGGATAGGTTGATTGGCAACACTAAATTGGCCCGAACGTGTGATTGTGAGTGTGAATGTTGTCTGTCTATCTGTGTTGGCCCTGCGATGAGGTGGCGACTTGTCCAGGATGTACCCCGCCTTCCGCCCGAATGCAGCTGAGATAGGCTCCAGCACCTCCCGCAACCCCCTAAGGGGATGGATGGGTTTGTATTTAACCATTTGAAGCACTTTCTCTTGAAGTATACATCAATCATGTGAGCTCTCTCTGTGAGAAGTACTCTAAAAATAATATTTACTTACTTTCTTACATTTGTATTTATTTGCTTTTAAATTCCCCCTGCCCGCCACTTTAGTTGTGTGGAATTACTGCATCTACTTTTAAATATGTTCAAGATCAGGTTGTTACATACAGACTGTCTTCTGTGGTAGTTTCAAATTCATGCAACCATCAAATAATGCATTTGAAATATCTGAACTTTTACAGTATTAGGCATCCAGTCTGTTAAAAGAGGCCAAAATCTGGGATATTTTTTTGATATGTCAGACACGAGAGAGAATAAATCCTATCACAAATTCATTTTGGGTCTTTCAAATCACTCTTGATTATAGGCGTTGTTCCCATTATCCTTTCAATGGTATTGCACTGGAAGAGATGAGGAGATGAAATCAGAGCTGATTGTGAGGCAGTCAGACAAAGAGAGTGGCTTGCAGAAATTAGACTGCAGAATAGGTCAAATTATTTGCAGATACGTCTTTCATAACACTAATGACTATACAGGTATTTGGAGGCTTTACTCATTTCTGACTGAAAGTGACAGAACAAAATATCATCCTGAACTGTGTCATGACGCTGTATAGTTAATCAAAAATAAAATCAAAGTTCTTTGTAACATTATAAAGGGTTATGTAGCTCAAAACTGCATTTTCTACAAAATGTATTGTGTATACTGACATTGTACTGAATGATATTTTAATGCAAATTATTCCCAGTTTTTCTATGTGTGCAATATTTCTGCTTCTAACTTCCTTGAAATTAATATTGCATCGTGGCTCTGCAATAAACAGTAAGTTAATACATTAAATAGGGGTGGGAGAAATGCTGCATATCAACTAATGAAGCATCTACAATAAGAGATGAATAGTTGATCTAAAACAAGAAGCTAGCGTCATCAAACATTGATATACTCCAAACCCCAGAGTGTGCGTGCTGCTTTACTATCTGCAAATCAGTGTTGCAGTTGGAAAAAAAAGCAAACGTTGTGATGTGTTTTTGAAATTGAGGCAGTATATGCAATAAATTAGAAAAACATAAATATTAGATGTTATTATAAATGTGCCTGTTACGTCATAACATATTTACTTACACTGAACAAAATAGCAACACTAAATTGGCTATGTGAGTGTGAATGTTGTCTGTCTATCTGTGTTGGCCCTGTGGTGAGGTGGCGACTTGTCCAGTGTGTTCACCGCCTTCTGCCCGATTGTAGCTGAGATGGGCACCAGCGCCCTCCATGACCCCAAAGGGAATAAGCGGTAAAAATGAATGGATGCCTGGATGGATGAACGAAAATATATATGCAACACTTTTGTATTTGCTCCCATTTTTCACGAGTTGAACTAAAGAATCTAAAACTTTTCCTATATAGACAAAAAAACTATTTCTCTTAAATATTGTTCACAAATCTGTCCAAATGGCATCTGTGGGCATTTCTTTTTGGCCAAAATAATCCATCCCACCTCACAGGTGTGGCAAATCAAGGTTGCAAACAGTGTGATTATTGCACAGGTTTGCTTTAGGCTGCCCACATAAAAGGCCACTTTGAAATGTGCAGATGTCGCAACATTTTGAAGCAGTGTGCAGTTGGCATATTGACTATCGGCATGTCCACCAAAGCTGTTGCCCATTAATTGAATGTTAATTTCTCTGCCGTAAGCTGTCTCCAAAGGTGTTTCAGAGAATTTGGCAGTAAATTCATCCGGCCTCACAACAACAGACCATGTGTAACCATACCCGCCAAGGATCTCCACATCCAGCAGGTGCGCCTCCATGATCGTCTGGGACCAGCCACCCGGACATCTGATGCAACAATTGGTTAGTATAACCAAAGAATTTCTGCACAAACTATGAGAAACTCTCAGGGAAGTTCATCTGCATGCTTGTAGTCCTCATCACGGTTCGGACCTGACTGCAGTTTGTCGTTGTAACTGACCCGAGTGGGAAAATGCTCACATTTGATGCCGTTTGGCACGTTGGACAGGTGTTCTCTTCACAAATTAATCCCGCTTTTCACTGTTCAGGCCAGAGGATAAACAGGGTGTGTGGTATCGTGTGGGAGAGCTGTTTGCTGATGTCAACATTGTGAATTGAGTGGCCCATTTTGGAGGGTGGAGTTTTGGCATAATCTTATGTTATGGACAATGAACGCAAGTGTATTTTATTAATGGCATTTTTAATGGAAAGAATACTGTGATGAGATCCTGAGGCCCATTCTTGTGCCATTCACAGGAGACTATCACCTCATTGTGCAGCATTACAATTCATAGCCCCATGTTGCAAGGATTTGTACACAATTCCTGGAAGCTGAAAACATCCCAGTTTTTGCATGGCCAGCAAAAGCACTGGACATGTCACCTATTGAGCATGTTTTGGTTTGCTGTAGAACGGCATATATGACAGCATGTTTCAGTTCCTGCCACTTTGCAAAGACATTGTAGAGGAGTGGACCAACATTCCACAGGCCAAAATCAACAATCTGATCAACTATTTGCAAAGAAGATGTATGCACAGTGTGAGGCAAATGGTGGTCACACCAGATACTGACTGCTTTCCTGACATCCCAGTACCACAATAAAGCAAAACTGCACATTTCTGAGAGGCCTTTTATTGCGAAAAGCGTAAGGTGGACCTGTGCAATAATCATGTTGTTTAATCAGCATCTTTATATGCCACATCTGTGAGGAGGGATGGATTATCTTGGCAATGAAGAACTGCTCACTAACTTAGATTTAGACATATTTGTGAACAATATTTGTATTGTCTTTCATAAGTACTGGTAACGAATGGCAAAGTTCCAAAATAAATACAGGAACTAATACTTTTGTTTCTTAATACTGGGTTGTTCTGTTTTTAAGGGAACTGTTGTCAAGCCAAGATAGGAGTCAAAGTTTAGCGTTTCAACTCTGTTGGATCTGCCGACAGCCCGCTCTGAAACGTCAAGCAATAGCTGCTTCGGTTTTTCACTAAGCCACAGGCATCAAACTCAAGGCCTGGGGGCCAAATCTGGCCCGCCACATTATTTTATGTGGCCCGCAAAAGCCTGAAAATAATATGCGTCATCAAAATGCTTAATCTTTTCTTACTAAATATATTAGTTCTTTCCATTTTGACATGAAAAATCATGGACTGCATATGTTTTCAAATCCAATATTATCAAAATCTAAATATTATATTATCATGTATTCCAAAAACATTTTTTGTTGAAATAAAGATAAATACTGTATTTAAATATCTGCTTGACTTATAATTTCAAAACAAATTATCAATCAAATTGTAGAATGTAAAATTGACAATAGATTTTACGGTAAAATTCCACCGACTGAAGTTTCTCCCATAAAATTAACTTTGGTGCTGTTTTTTCCATATACAGTAAGACACCAAAAGAATAAAAAAACAAACCAAAAAAAACATTAAAACAAGATTTTAAAGTAAGAAAAAAAACAAAAAACTGGCAGCTCTTTTGCTTGAATTTTCCCGCTAAAAACAATGGTATTGTTTTCCACACCATACCACTTATTAATTTTTTTTATATGCTGTAAAAAACAAAACAGCGCTTTTACTGTAAAATTCTGGTGGTTGAGCCTCCAGTTTTTAAAGTAAAATTGTAATCTTTTTTTGCCGCTTATGGGAAAAATATATTGTTAATGTATTATGTGCATAATGTATATTAATATATTACTCATTGTTAAAATCGACCCTCTGAGGGCAACCGTAACTGCAACTGCGGCTTTGTAGCTTAGCAAAGTTGTACTAAAACATTTTGATGGATTCTCGAGTGCTGTGTTTAATGTTCTATATTTTCAATGGCACATATAAATGGTTGGTGTTGTTTACTTCTGTCATATTGCCATCATATTGCAGTCTACACATATCTCTTATGTGTGACTGCCATCTACTGGTCACACTTATCATTACACCATGTACCAAACAAAATTGGTTCGAGGTCGGTAAGCAAACCCCAAATTATTCTGTATATTTGGCGCATTGGGTTATAAGGCGCACTGTCGAGTTTTCAGAAAAAAAAAAGGATTTTAAGTGCGCCTTATTGTCCGGAAAATACTGTATGGTAGCCTTTCATGGAACTTTAGACCATCACCTGAAACTCTGATGTGCCTTGATGTCACGTGATTGATAGCAACCCAGCAATTGGAGCAAATCAGCAACTCAAAGAATCAAGAATTAATTTATTGCAAGACTTTTCTATTAGTTGTACCTCAATATTTCCCAACATTGTAAAACTGTTGCACTGCTGCTCCCCCCACACTATTTTGCACGATTACTCCGCACAAATAGAAATTCTCTTTGTTTTTTTTGTACAAATTGGATTACTTCATTGTCATCTCTTCACTGTCACCATAGCAGATGATGATGGCAGATTATGAATAAAGAGATTATTCAGTAAATCTCATTTGAGCTGAATGTCGGAGCCATTGTCATCAGAAGCTCTAGCATCACTTCCCCAATGCTATTTTCACTGGATTGTTTCCATTTCCTGTTTCATCACTTTTTTTAAAGTTGTTTTTATTTTATTGAACTTCTATTATTCATTTTTATGAAAACACCAGGAACTGATTTTATTCAGGTTTTTTTTATTTGACACCACTCTTGTAGTTTTATATTTTTGTGCTGTGTATTTGTTTAGATATCATATCATGTCATCCATCCATCCATTTTTCTACCGTGTTTCCCTTTTTGGGGTAGTTGGAAGTGCTGGAGCCTATTCTAGCTGCATTCAGGCAGAAGGCGGGGTACACCCTGGACAAGTCAATCAAGTGATATTTGTCTGGTACATTTCTCATTCCAGACTTGAAAGAAGAGTTTATTTGTGGGTGACAGCCCGTTCAAGCCAGCGAGTTTTTGCTGCAATCAATCAAGGAGGATTTCCTATTCCCTTGTCAAGGAGGCAAAACAATAGTTTACAATCCATCTGTGAGCAAGTCAAGTCAGCCAATGCAAATGGTGGCAGCTCGGTAAAAAATGTCTGAGACTGCTGGGTGGCTTTTAAATGTATCCCTGAATGTGATATTTAGGAAGTTAAACAGTAATACAGTGCAAACTGTGAATATATGCAGAAAACACTTCAAAAACACAGGGAAATAGCTGCTATTTTGCTACGTACTTTCATGCACAGGAATAGTATTTCTGATCACAATGGGAGATACGTTGTCATCACTGGCCAGATTTACAACACCCCATGAATTTACCATGAATTGATTTACGTAGACCCCGACTTAAACAAGTTGACAAACCTATTCGGGTGTTACTATTTAGTGGTCAATTGTACGGAATATGTACTGTACTGTGCAATCTACTAATACAAGTTTCAATCAATCAATCAAACCCAGTAACCCTCATAAAGGTTTATACTCCCAACTATGACAATGACACCTTTTTAAAACTTCTTTTTCTGACTAACCCTGAATTGTCAATGTACTAGTTAATACTAGGAGGAGACTTTAACTGTTGGCTTAATCCCCATCGTGATCACTCATCACCCAACAATTGATAGGGTCCATTCAGTCTTTTATGAGATAATTTTCTGTTTCAGATGTCTGGCACAATTTTAATCCATCAAAATGGCAACACTGTCTTCTCTACTATCCATCACACTTTTACCTGCATTGATTACTTTGTAATTGATAACAAGTGAATTTCATCCACAAACCCCGTTACATATGGGTTGGGAAATTGTGTTAGATGTAAATATAAACGGAATACAATGATTTGCAAATTCTTTTCAACCCATATTCAGTTGAATGCACTACAAAGACAAGATAGAGGGGGGGGGGGGGGGGGGGTGCCCACATCTGAGGTCCCCTCCAAGGTTTCTCATAGTCAGCATTGTCACTGGCGTCCCACTGGATGTGAATTCTCCCTGCCCACTGGGTGTGAGTTTTCCTTGCCCTTTTGTGGGTTCTTCCGAGGATGTTGTAGTCGTAATGATTTGTGCAGTCCTTTGAGACACTTGTGATTTCGGGCTATATAAATAAACATTCATTGATTGATTGATATTTGATGTTCAAACTCATAAACTTTATTTTTTTTGCAAATAATAATTAACTTAGAATTTCATGGCTGCAACATGTGCCAAAGTTGTTGATAAAGGGCATGTTCACCACTGTGTTACATCACCTTTTCTTTTAACAACACTCAATAAACCTTTGGGAACTGAGGAAACTAATTGTTGAAGCTTTGAAAGTGGAATTCTTTCCTATTTTTATTTTATGTAGAGCTTCAGTCGTTCAACAGTCCGGGGTCTCCGCTGTCGTATTTTACGCTTCATAATGCGCCACACATTTTCGATGGGAGACAGGTCTGGACTGCAGGCGGACCAGTAAAGTACCCGCTCTCTTTTACTACGGAGCCACGCTGTTGTAACACGTGGCTTGGCATTGTCTTGCTGAAATAAGCAGGGGCGTCCATGATAACGTTGCTTGGATGACAACATATGTTGCTCCAAAACCTGTATGGACCTTTCAGCATTAAGGGTGCCTTCAGAGATGTGTAAGTTACGCATGCCTTGGGCACTAATACACCCCCATACCATCACAGATTCTGGCTTTTGAACTTTGCGCCCATAACAATCCAAATGGCTATTTTCCTCTTCGTTCTGGAGGACACCACATCCACAGTTTCCAAATATAATTTGAAATGTGGACTCGTCAGACCACAGAACACTTTTCCACTTTGCATCAGTCCATCTTAGATAAGCTTGGGTCCAGCGAAGCCGGCGACATTTCAGGGTGCTGTTGATAAATGGGTTTGGCTTTGCATGGTAGAGTTTTAACTTGCACTTAGTGATGTAGCGACCAACTGTAGTTACTGACAGTGGTTTTATGAAGTGTTCCTGAGCCCGTGTGGTGATATCCTTTACAAACTGATGTCGGTTTTTATGCAGTACCGCCTGGGGGATCAAAAGTCCGTAATATCAACGATTTTGGGCAGTGATTTGTCCAGATTCTCTGAACCTTTTGATGATTTTACGGACCGTAGATGGTAAAATCCCTAAATTCCTTGCAATAGCTCGTTGAGAAATGTTGCTCTAAAACTGTTCAACAATTTGCTTACAAAGTGGTTACCCTCGCCCCATCCTTGATTGTGAATTACTTAGCATTTCATGGAAGCTGTTTTTATACCCAATCATGGCACCCAACTGTTCCCAATAAGCTTGCACACCAATGGGATGTTCCATATAAGTGTTTGATGAGCATTCCTTAACTTTATCAGTATTTATTGCCACCTTTCCCAACTTCTCTGTCACGTGTTGCTGGCATCAAATTCTAAAGTTAATGATTATTTGCACACAAAAAAATGTTTATCAGTTTGAACATCAAATATGTTGTCTTTGTAGCATATTCAACTGAATATGGGTTGAAAATGAATTGCAAATCATTGTATTCCGTTTATATTTACATCTAACACAATTTCCCAACTCATATGGAAACGGGGTTTGTATAATTGGTGTGAAGTCGTCCACCTGCAGCACTTTAGAGATCACGTTGAGGTCACCAAGTTGAAGGGAGGAGAACTTGTTCTCCTACGCGTGTTTGTTTAATCTCTAATAAAGCTCACCAATTTGTCAATTTTCAGATACATCATCTTAGATTTGTTTTACAGTGATATTCTTTGAAACAAAGAAATACAATTCCTTCATGACTACAAGTAAGGAAAAGGAGACATCTGGTTTCTCTGTCTTCTTCTTCTCCACAAAGTCTGATATTCTTTTCCAAAGGGTGGTTGAGTAGTTTTTGTTCCATCTGACTCTGGTTTCCATGGTAACTGCCCCTCCACTGCCTTATCGTAAAGATTATTGTTGTTCGCAACCACCTCACACCCTCATATCAAGGATCTATTGTGTGTCCCTTTATATGTGTCACTTTAAATCTAAACCATATACGGTGATACCTGATGATGTACTATAATAATGTGACAGTTAGCAAGCAAAAATATGATGATAAAATCAATATACTCATTTCATCTGATGTGTTATAAAAGTTGAAGGAAAATATATAAATAAGAGAGCACAAATTGTTTTACTTAAATTACAAGTTGACACTTACATATTTATGTTTAAAACACATTTCTCCTATTTCATTTCAACTCTTTTTAATTAAAAGTTGATTCTCCTTTTTTTCCGGGTCCTCTCTTTCCTTTCTCCTTTGTTGTCCTGTTTGCCTTTTCCGGTGTGTGATTTCCACCTGCTCCCATGCAGCTGTCCTATAATGAATCCTGACCGAGATCGTTCAGTCTACTGTGAAAGATAAATATCAGGACTAATTATTGATGTCATTTTCTTGTTCCTTGAAAATTCCAATTAACCATTTTTATGGTTAATGGTTTCTACGTGATACATTTTACAGTTTATATGATCTCTATTGCCTGTGACTCCGTGGTAAGTCTCACCTGTGTCCCCACAAAGTGATGAAAACTGCAGTTTAGGCCTTGTTAAGTGGTACTTTGCTTTTGACTGCCCAACTTTTTGACTGTTTACTTTTTTTTTTAATGAAACTGTTAACCCAATGTGTGCCTTTTGTCAGTTGATTATATGTATGGGTTAAAAAAAAAATCAGTGTGCTATGATCTGAACATATAAATGATGAAAAGCATGATCTACGGTTGTTAAATATATTCTTTAGTTCACTTGTTATAATAATATTGGTCTCAAATGGATGAAAAAAAAAGAGAGGACCAATTGATTTTTATCTCCATTAAAACATTAAAGGAGACCTTGAATAATTGTGATCTTACAAAATGTATTGGATATGCATTGGTGTACATTTTTGCTCCACCTATCCATTACTTATTTATAAATCACTTTCTGCATATGTCTGCAAACCATTCATGGATGTGTTCCCATTACATTGCAATTAAAACAATCAACGCTCTATCCTCTCCAAAAGTATCAGAATGGATACATTTTTTGAAAATGTGGACTTTTAAACATACATCTTGAAAGCGATCATCACTGCAATCTTTTTTCAGACATGGTCAAAAATAAACTCCATGTACAGTATAGAGATGCATGAGTCACAACATTAGGTACACCAATCCACTTTCGGATCAACAGAGCTGCAGAAAAAAAGCTGCAGACCAGTTCTTCTCAAATAGTAGGGTTGTACCTTAGGGGTACATGCTTTTTTTGTTGTACCAGAATATAATGAGGCGTATGTTGCACTTGGCTTCACTGTAACCACGTTGGGAGACGAGGAAAGACCGGTGTGTTGTTTAATTTAATGTTAATAAGCTCAAATTGTTGTGCAGAGGTACAGTTATAACAATTTTAACAACAAATTATACTATTTATAGTCACGGTGAAGAGTGGGAAGGCCGCAAAATATTTTCTTCTTTCAAGGGACGGCGTAACACAAAATATTTGAGAAGCACTGGATTAGTTGAGTTAAGTTAAGTACACGTTAAGTTAACTTTAACTTAACTTGAAAATCATACTTCATCCTACCTTTTCTTGTGGTCCCTGAAGGGACGATAACTGTTTCTGATAAACCCTAAAAGCTCACCAAGTCGTTGTCAATTTTCATATTTACCACCTTAGATTTATTTTACAGTGTGATTGTTTGAAACAAATACATACTGTTCCCTCATGGCCACAAGGTGGATAAGGGAGACATCTTGCCACCCCTGGCTTCTTGCAAAATGTCCGTCTTCTGCTTCTGCACAAAGTCTGATAATCTGTTCCAAAAAGGGACTGGGGTGTCCATGTCCATCTGACTTCGGTTTTCATGTTAACTTTTCCTACACTGGCTCGTCTTGATGAGTATTGCCGCTCGCAAATACCTCACAGCCTCATGTCATGGCTCTATTGTGTACCCTCTTCATATGTGAAGTGGGATTTCTGCCAGTCTTTTTAACTGTCATAAGCCCATACTTTTTTTGGGAAAATCTGCCAGAGGGGATCTTTACTACAGCAAAGGAGAATGCAGAAGCAAAGCACCAGCCGATGTAGAACTGCATCACATTTTGAAGTGCGCCAAAGGGAGGACTGTGTGTGTGTGTGTGTGTGTGTGTATCTGTGTGTGTGTATCTGTGTGTGTGTGTGTGTACGCATGGACAGTTAAGCTCGCTGTATGTTATTTTGAAACATAAACAGAATATATACACATGATAGTTCTTCAAAGTGTGTATTTTTTATAATATAAAATGGACTTTTGTCAAGGTCGAGCCAAATATTCATGTTTACATTGTTTCTTTTGGGGAAATTATGTTTCACTTGACGAACGTTTCGGTCGGTGAATCTTGTTCAAGGTTCATAAGTCGAGGTTTTACTGTATGCATTTTTAATTAACCTAAAGTAGCTCCAAAACAAAAATAAAAAACACATTTTTCTATCCATCAGTGTCTCTTTAGTGAAATATATAGGAGGAATGGAATCTTTGATGTAAGAAAATGGCACAAAATAACTTAAATGTGAACCAGGATGACTCTCCTATGTGCAGACCAAAGACATGAGTGGGAAAAATATTAATATACAAACATTAAATGATTCGTGAATAACCACTAATGTGTGATGTGTAATATAAAACAAATTCCATAAAATGTGTATGTATGAACGTACACCCATATTTTAAAAGAAAAGTATTACATATTAACATAACTAACAGCAAGGTAATCTATTTTAAAACAAGACATTAACCAAAAGGTTTTAAAGATTAAAAAGTGTACATATGTATGTGTGAATGTTTCATGTTCATACCCAATGCTATGCTATCAGTTCACAACATTGACATTTTCATTATCAATTAATAAAAATGTAATGTGCCATGGGCCAAAATGTTGAGCTCTGTACAAAAAATGGCCCCTGGGCCATAATTTGGGCCCCTACTTTTGTTTTGTTTCTTCTTTCTATTCCTGTTTTCCTACATGAGTGTGTCCTGGTTACTTGCAGCTCCCTCAGCCAATTTTGGAGAAAAAAAGCATGTCCTCCCATTGGAAGGTCCCCTAAGCTCAAACAATACACAAACAAGGAACAAACAACAAAACAAGGACATACAATTGGATTACATTTGGTTGAATACGGTACCATTTTCCATTTTTCTCTTTTTGTGCTTAGCAGGACACGGCATAAGGTTCTTTAAATCCACACTACAGATTTATTCTCTTTTTTGAGGTTTACTCTCCAATACAATAGTCTCATGCAGCACTATTGCATTGTTTTTTGTCTTTGAGGTAAACTCCTTGGTACAATAGTCACATATAAAACTACTGTGTTTTTTTTCGGTCTTTGAGGTAAACTCCTCACCTCAATCTTATAATATAAAAGTGTACATACACTTGTGAAGGACATAATATCATGGCTGTCTTGAGTTTCCAATAGTTTCTGCAACTCTTATTTTTTTGTGGTGATTGGAGCACATACTTGTTGGTCACGAAACACCTTTATAAAGTTTGGTTCTTTTATGAATTTATTTTGGGTATACTGAAAATGTGACCGAATCTGCTGGATCTAAAGTATACATACCGCAGCATACATTATAAATAATGGTGATGTAGAAGAGTTACATTTAAATCAAATTAGCTTCATGGAATGGCCTCATAACTTTATGTAAGTGATTATGATTGATGACACCTGTTGACTTCTCTGAGCCCATTTAAATAGGGCTCATGTGATGCAGTCAATACACTCAATTACAAACGCGACAATGAGAAAGCCAAATGAACTCAGCATAGATCGGAAAAAAACGAACCATTGACTTGAACAAGTCAGGAAAGTCACTTGGAGCCATTTCAAAGCAGCTTAAGGTCCCAAGAGCAACTGTAGAGACAATTTTTTGTATGTATAAAGTGTATGGCACATTTTTGTCAATGCCACGATCAGGAAGAAAACGCAAGCTATCACCTGCTGCTGAGAGAAAATTGGTCAGGATGATCAAGAGTCAACCGAGAACCACCAAAAAGCAGATCTGCAAAGAATTGGAAGCTGCTGGAACACAGGTGTCAGTGTTCACAGTCAATCGTGTTTTGCATCGCTGTGGGTTTAGAGGCTATCAAGCAGGAAGGAATCCCTTGGTCCAGAAGCGACACCTTAAGGCTTGTCTAAAGTTTGCTGTTGATCACATGGACAAAGATAAGACCTACTAGAGGAATGTTCTGTGGTCAGATGAAACAAAAATGTAGCTGTTTGGCCACAATACCCAGCAATATGTTTGGAGGAGAAAAGGTGAGGTCTTTGATTCCAGGAACAACCTCCCTACTGCCCAGCATGGTGGTGGTAGTATTATGCTCTGGGCTTGTTTTGCTGCTAATGGACCTGGTGCTTTACAGAGAGTAAATGGGACAATGAAAAATGAGGATTACCTCCAAATTCTTCAGGACAACCTAAAATCATCAGCCCGGAGGTTGGGTCTTGGGCGCAGTTGAGCGTTCCAACAGGACAATGAACCCAGTTACACATCAAAAGTGGTAAATGAATGACTAAATCCAGCTAGAATTAAGAATTTAGAATGGCCTTCCCAAAGTCCTGACTTAAACCCCATTGAGAACATGTGGACAATGCTAAAGAAACAAGTCCATATCAGAAAACCAACAAATTTAGCTTAACTGCAGCAATTTTGTCAAGATGAGTGGTCAAAAAAATCCACCAGAAGCTTGTGGATCGCAACCAAAAGCGCCTTATTGCAGTGAAACTTGCCAAGTGACATGTAACTAAATATTAACATTGCTGTATGTATACTTTTGACTCAGCAGATTTGGTCACTGTGACGGACTTCCTGCCATCCGTGTTTGGGTTGCAGTGACGATGGACACATGACGCATCATAGCAGGTTTGACCCATGTTTATTATTTCAATATCCATGATGTCTTCTTGCCTGTCTGTCGCGCCCCTTTTCAGTGCGCGGGCTCTTCCTGCTGGTCGTGGCGGCGCACCTTTCGGTGGCCGGTGGGTGCGTCTGTTACAGGGGCTCATCGTCTTCCGGGTCTCGTTCGTCGTGCTCGTGGTCGGTCTTGTCAGGTGGTTCCTTCTCATACTTCTGCCACAATCGTTCCTCTCGCCCTTTTTATGCTTCAGCACAAGATGCAGGGATTGAGCACAGGTGTGTTGTGTACGCACCTGACTCTGATTGCTGCTGCAGCGCCGCTCCGAGTGCGTCATGCCTCTCCTCTCTGCTACATGCCCCGCCTCATGGCCTCCATCTTGGTCAGGACCGCTGCTCCTCTCAGCCCGCTGTCGGCTCGTCGGCTCCGTCTCTCCACAGTCACATTTTCAGTAGACCCATAATGAATTCATAAAAGAACCAAACTTCATAAATATTTTTTGTGACCAACAAGTATGTGCTCCAATCACTCTATCACAAAAAAACAAGATGTAAAAATTACTGGAAACTCAAGACAGCCATGACATTATGTTCCTTACAAGTGTATGTAAACTTTTGACCACGACTGTATATCCTTGAAGCAAGCCATTGTCCCACTTCAAAGCTGCCACCATCATACCTGTGCCAAAGACATTATCGCCATGCTGCTATAATGACTACCCTCCTGCAGCACTGACACCCATCATCATGAAGAGCTCCAGACGGCCAGTCATGTCACACATTAAATGCATCCTCCCCCTCACCTTGGACCCCTTCCAGTTTGCAAACAGGCCCAAACAATCAACAGAGGATGCAATTTGCTCTGCCCTCCACCCAGCCCTCACCCAAATGTTGGTGACAACACCTCTAGCACCCTAAATACAGTGGCTCCAAAAGCATTTTGTGCTCAATCCTCTGCTCTTCACCTCGCTGGAAGGGACAAGCGGTAGAAAATGGATGGATGGATGAACGGGGTTGTTGGCGGGTTCTGGATGTTTTTAGAGAGTATAATGGGAGCAAAGGAGTACCCTCCGATCTGTTGAATCAATTGTTAGTTATTTATTTACAATTTTGAATGCATAACAAAGCGAAGCATATGTGTTCTTGTCTTCCACAAGGATTGTGAATGATAAACAGCACATTTCCTACCAACTTTTGCGTATCAGCAGTACTACTGGTGTGATAAGTGAAGTGAATTATATTTATATAGCACTTTTTCTCTAGTGACTCAAAGCTCTTTACATAGTGAAACCCAATATCTAAGTTACATTTAAACCAGTGTGGGTGGCACTGGGAGCAGGTGGGTAAAGTGTTTTGCCCAGTGACGTGGGGAGAACTATACACCAGGTGAGCCATAGATACTCTTGGAGTTTTTTTTCTTCTTTTTTTTAACTTAAATTCATATGAGCAGTTCTAACCATTGCTTATTTAGGTTGCACATTACAATAACAGCAAAACAAAGGGAGTCATTTGCTTTCATAAAAACGTTATCATAATGAAATTATGGTTTGACAAATTGGTCCAAAAAATATTTGACAAAGTTGTTATTAGATAGTTTTTGGTCCTATTATCTTTTAACAAAATAAATCAGGTATTGTGAGTATATCTTACCTTTTTGTATTCGTACCTGGAGCAGCAATAACACCCACAAACGATGGCTTACTCTAATAAAAATGCCACGTTTGTTATAAATACAGTTTTAAAAAAAAAGAACAAAAAAGGCTGGCTTCCCCTGGAGAGACATGTGTCTGCTAGCTCTAGCGCCCCCATTTCTCCCAGTGCGGCGAGTCAGATTACTGCTGAGGTATTGAACAAAATATCGCCCCCTACTTTGAGGCAGAGGTACTTGCTGCCTCATGGCCTGCTTTTTCCCTGTGGCATCAGGCATGCGCCCCCTCGCACGCACATGCTCAATACACTTTGTGTGTAGCCGTGGAGGCACCACTTGTGTCTGCCTCACTTCTGGTCTGCTGAATTATTTTGATCAGGAAACACAGAATTTCCGTGATTTTGACCATTAAAATTATCTAAATATAGAGGAACCACACCAAAATCACATAGAAAGCATAGACTAAAAGAGAAATATTCAAACTTATTTTATTACTCTGTTTTTTTAACATCTCATAGTTAAGCCTTTTACCCCTCCTGGTGGCAAGGTGAGGCAAAATAACAGTGACTAGGATGGCGGAAGCGGGGATCGAACTTAGAACCCTCAAGTTGCTGGCACGGCCACTCTACCAACCGAACTATACCGCCCACTAATATGCTCAGAGTTTAGACCATGACCATTCGACGTGGAATCTATATTCGGAGCGGAATATTTAAAATGGGTCACTGAATTTGTGGCATTTTGTGATGTTCAGATGGTATTTTCACATACTTTGTGGATTGTAAATACAATTAGATATGTTTTAACGGATACAATGAAACACATGTAAGCATATTAAGTCAACTTTTTTTTCCTAAATCCGTTTTCATTTCGAAAATATTTTCAACTGAAATACTTCATTCACCAAGACAAGAATTTTTTTTTTAACACATGGGTTATTTAAAGGCCTACTGAAACCCACTACTACTGACCACAAAGTTTATACATCAATGATGAAATATTAACATTGCAACACATGCCAATACGGCCTTTTTAGTTTACTAAATTGCAATTTTAAATATCCTGGGAGTTTCCTGTTGAAAACGTCGCGGAATGATGACGTGTACGCGTGACGTCACGGACTGTGAGGAAATATTAGTGCTGCGCACACACACAGTTAAATTCGTCTGCTTTAACCGCATAATTATACAGTATTTTGGACATCTGTGTTGCTGAATCTTTTGCAATCTGTTCATTTAATAATGGAGACTATAAAGAACGATGCTGTTAGTGGAAAACGGTAGATTCCAGCTGTCTTTAGCACCGAGACCCAGCCGGCGTTTCTTTGTTTGTTGTGAAAGCAGAGCGGTCAAGCGAACATGTTTTCTCTACGTCAACCAGCATGTTTTTGGATGGGGAAATTGTGATATATATCTTACCGAAGACGTCCGTGGATTATTCGTCGTTCTGCAGCAGCTGTGAGCTTGGCTCCTCGGCTTCTCTCTGAGACACAGTGTGTTCAACGCAGCCATCCGACCTCGAGGTATGTCTTTACAATCTTTATTTCACAATTTTTAAAATCTCACTAAAACACTACAAAACAATAAGCAGATAAGGGATCTTCCAGAATTATCTTAGTACATGTGTCTAATTACATCTAAAACGCTCACACTGCCGTCGCCCGGAGCTGTCGCTTTTTTTTTTTTCTAGTCCGTCGCTATCAATTTCCTCAAACACGAATCTTTCATCCTCGCTCCAATTAATGGAGAAATTGTCGCTTTCTCGGTCAAAATCGCTCGCGCTGCTGGCGTCCATGATTGTAATCAATGGGTGGATGTGAGAAGTCCGACAATCTGTGAGGTCACGCGCAGTACTTCCGGGAAAGGCAGGGCTTTCTTAAGAGCGACCAAAAGTTGCGAACTTTATCATCGATGTTCTCTACTAAATCCTCCAGCAAAAATATGGCAATATCGCGAAATGATCAAGTATGACACATAGAATGGACCTGCTATCCCTGTTTAAATAAGAAAATCTCATTTCAGTAGGCCTTTAACTCAACTCCCGGTGACCTAGAAGTGTCTCATCAGATCAAAGTAAAAGTGACACTTTTGCCAGCCGTCCTTTGTGGACACCTGACAGGCTCACTGAAAGGCAGCTGACATGACACTATTGAGGAAGGAAGTGAATAATTTATCCAAGCATCTGTGCCTCATTCATCTCAGCCATCTCACCCCATCTGCCTTTCACCCTCCACCCCCTTACATCCATCAAGAAGAACTTTCTTTTCTGTGCTTTTATGATTTAAGAATACCCAGACTCTATTATTTTATGCTTCAAAGTGTCTACTTCCTCCAACACTTGCTCATTAGTTTGTTGGCAGATATTCTCGATTTCTGACTTACTATACTTTTTTGGGCCACATTGGTTTACAGCCAAGGGGTTATGCTTCCAATTGGAATCAATTAGGGGTTTTGTTTTAATAATGAATAAATGAAAGCTGATGTTTTCATTCGACGACACCCAAGTAAAGCAAAAATGGCAAATTTTAAGATTAAGTCTAGAGATGTCCGATAATATCGGACTGCCGATATTATCAGCCGATAAATGCTTTAAAATGTAATATTGGAAATAATCGGTATCTGTTTAATTAGTTTTTATGTATTTTTTTAATTAATTTTTTGTCCTGTCCAGCTTCTCGGGCAAATCATATAGTTGATGTAAATGCCCATATCAACTGTTCAGGTAGAGCCAAGTTTATTATACAGTATGCCAGGCAGTCTTGCACTAAAGGAGGACTATGTTATTGTTTACTTTATTACTCTAGTATATGTCACGATCCGCTATGCGGATCGTTTATTGTTTTGCCGTTTATATATCTTTGTTCATGTTTAGTTCTGGACTCTGCCGATTCCTTGTGTTTGAGCACTTCCCCGTTTGTTTAGTCACCATGGCAACGTAATGTGCTCCTCCTTACGGGCTCCTGTCACACACCTGTTTCTGATTATTATTTGTGTATTCAAGCCCACCTGATTCCTCAGTTCGTCCTCGGTCCATTGTTTGCTTTTGCAACAACAAGTCACGTTAAGTATTCTGTTCTATGTCTTTCCATGTGCTAAGTTCCACCTTAGCTTCGCGTGCGGTCGGCACGTTATATTTTTGTACTTTTGTCTCCTGCTAAGTTTAGCGTTAGCTTCCGTGCATAGGCACGCGCTTTATTTTGTCCTTTTGTATCAGTGTTCTTTTGTTTTATTATATCAAATATCAGTTATTTACATGCACTCCTGCTGACTGGTCGTTGTGCATCCACGAAGTGGCAACTCCGCGCAGCAAGTGCGCCGAAAGCGTGACAGTATACTCTGGACTGAAGCTGTGTGCCTTCATTTTTTTAGTAGCTGTTGTTTTCAAGGCATGTTTAAAAAAAAATAAAAAAAATAATGCACTTTGTGAACGTATAGTTGTAGTGGGTATCAGGATTAGATCAGGAAGAGCAAGTCCCAAATTCCAAGCTGCAGTTTTGAGGCATGTTACAAAAAAATAATGCACTTTGTGACTTCAATAATAAATATGGCAGTGCCATGTTGGCATTTTTTTCCATAACTTGAGTTGATTTATTTTGGAAAACCTTGTTACATTGTTAATGCATCTAGCGGGGCATCACAACAGAATCAGGTATAATAATGTTTTAAATCCACGACTTTATATACCAGGATCGGTTGATATCGGAATCGGTAATTAAGAGTTGGACAATATCGGAATATCATATATCGGCAAACAAGCCACTATTGGACATCTCTAATTGTATTTGGTTTTGCATTATAATTGCGCATATATGGCCTGATCTACTGAAGGTTTTCATTTACTAAATCATGTGCAAACTTGATAGTGAAGTGAAGTGAATTATATTTATACAGCGCTTTTCTCTTAGTGACTCAAAGCACTTTACATAGTGAAACCCAATATCTAGGTTACATTTAAACCAGTGTGGGTGGCACTGGGAGCACGCAGGTAAAGTGTCTTGCCCAAGGACACAACGGCAGTGACTAGGATGGCGGAAGCGGGAATCGAACCTGCAACCCTCAAGTTGCTGGCACGGCCACTCTACCAACCGAGCTATACCGATAGCACATTTAAAGCTAATGTACTAAACGTGTGTACGGGGGATTGCAGAATTAGGAGCACAATCTGTTCATCGTGTCTGTCTTCCAAAAATGCAGAATATACATGCCAATAATCAAAACGCCCACAATACCTGGAGGAGAAGATGCAAATTATTTTGCACACCAATTTAGATTTATCAAGAATAAATAAACAGTGAACGCTATTTTGTGTCTTTTTTTAGCACATTCGGAAAGTATGTGCAAACTGACAGTTACACACACGGCTGTGAGAAAGGAGGCGATTGCACTGCAGGTCCATCCTACGTATGCTTGTCAACATACAGTGATTGGACTGTCAAAAATAAAGAGGTTAGACACCCGACTTTACATGCTGAACACACACACCAGATTGTATTCATCTTGAGGCATTTTTAATGAAACTAAACAATGGATGCATCTTTACGCTAAGAAAACTGAGATGTTGAATATTGGTCTTGCTAGACACAGACACTTGTTTGTATGGAAGGGAGAATAACTTTTTCTCCTAAGCATGTATTATTTAAATGTCTACTTGGAAAATAGGACGTTTATCAAAAAAAGCTGGGGGAAAGGGGAATTATTGAAATGCATTTAAGTGCAAATGCCAGCGAGTCAGACTTGTGTTTCACGTATCGAATGCATGGCTGTAATGGTTGTTCCCTCCAATGCAGAAAGTCAAGCAGGACCTGCGAGCAGGTAAGAGTCTGTATTTTATTCTTTGAGGCAAGCCAAAAAATTCAAAACTTCAAGACGCTAAACAAACGTGGAACCAAAAACAACAAATAGTCACCAAGGGTGCACAGTGAAGAAGTCTATAATCAAGGACAACACTTAAGCGTGGGGAAAACAAAATGAAACGTAAATGTTGCAAAAACGAGCATTGACCCAGTGACTTGTGCTGGGTGACTAGCACATATAAAAGGGAGTGATTAACTAAACAGCTGGTGGGGAACACTAATTACCGAAACAAGGGGAAGATGTGGAGAATTAGTGTCCATGGAAACCAAAAGAAAACTAAAGGAAAGAGGTTAGAGCAAGGAAACTAAGAGGAAAAAAGCCACAAAACATAAATCAAGCCATGACCCTTAGGGGACAAAGACGACGAAGATGGTGGCGCTGTAGGGCCGCCAGTTGGAGAAGACAAAGATGGCGGCACCGTGAGATGGCACGCAAAGATTGGGGTGTCTGGCGCCGGAGCATCACGTGGCTGGTCTGTCGGCGCGTCCGGAGGCAGAGCAGCAGGAGGCTGGTCTGCTACTAATCCAACCCACCGACCACTCCAACCCAACACAGCAATGCCAATCGCCAGTAGCACCACAGCAACCACCACCACCCATCGGCAGTACAAACACCCGCGGCTGCCAAAACCGAAGCAAAAAAAGCGACCGATTACGCAAACCGCAACAACGCACACACCGAGGCCGCCAACCCACCGACCCCAACACCATGCACAGCCCAACGAATCCAGACATCAGACATCCGCCCAGGCCAATCAAACACCTCAACACGCCGCTGACCACACCCAGCGCTACAGCCCTATAGAGCCGTAAGCTATGCCAGGGAAAACCACAGAAGGACGAAAACCGGCGGATACCCAGCGCACAGCAGGCATCCAAGCCAAACCATCACCAGTCCGACCACCCCCAAGCATGCCCCTACATCACACTCCAATCCACCAACCCCCTCCCCATAAATATAAACAACGGCCTGGTTGAAATCAATGCCCAGCTCCATCAAATTCCTGCAATCCATTCTGCATGTCCAGGCCTCCCCACCCACCAGGCACCCCATCCGGTAAAAGGCCATAAGAGCCCGGTTCTGTGCCCACACACTTCAGTTGATCAAGGAGTGATTGCCATGCAGGACTTTTAAAGGCCTACTGAAACCCACTACTACCGACCACGCAGTCTGATAGTTTATATATTAATGATGAAATATTAACATTGCAACACATGCCAATACGGCCGGTTTAGTTAACTAAATTACAATTTTAAATTTCCCACGCAGTTTCTTGTTGAAAACGTCGCGGAATGATGACGTCTCGAGTTGGAGGGGATAAATTAGCGCAGCACCACTTGCGGCTAAAAGTCGTCTCTTTTCATCGCGCAATTACACAGTATTTTAGACTTCTGTGTTGCTGAATCTTTTGCAATTTGTTCAATTAATAATGGAGAAGTCAAAGTAGAAAGATGGAGTTGGGAAGCTTTAGCCTTTAGCCACACAAACACACGGTGATTCCTTGTTTAAAATTCCCGGAGGTGAAGCTTTACTATGGATCAGAGCGGTCATGCGAAAATGGATCACGACTACATGTCGATCGGCAGTTTTCGGTGAGAAAATTGTGGAAATAAGTCGCCTCTTACCGGACATCAGCGGAGCCTTTGTCGTGCTGCTGCTGCCGTGACTAATTCGCTCAGAGACTGGCGTCAAGACACCCGTGGATACACCCCTCCGACTATCAGGTACTATTTAACTCACTAAAACACTAGCAACACAATAGAAAGATAAGGGATTTCCCAGAATTATCCTAGTAAATGTGTCTAAAAACATCTGAATCGCTCACAATGCAATCGCCTATTTTTTAAACTTTAATTTTTTTTCTAGTCCTTCACTATCAATATCCTGAGCCACAAATCTTTCATCCTCGCTCAAATTAATGGGGAAATTGTCGTTTTCTCGGCCCGAATAGCTCTTTTTGTTGGAGGCTCACATTATAAACAATGTGAGGATGTGAGGAGCCCTCACACCGGTGACGTCAACGTCTGGTACTTCCGGTAAAGCCAAGGCTTTTTTATTAGCGACCAAAAGTTGCGAACTTTATCGTTGATGTTCTCTACTGAATCCTTTCAGCAAAAATATGGCAATATCGCAAACATACTTCTTTCAACTTGCATTTTCAAACATCATGGCAAGCCTTTCTAATTCATTCCGAGTCACCATCACATAACCACCGCCTCCCAGAGCACACTTTGAATACATTGCCCAGAAAAGGCTAAAATGCTAAATCTCATCCTTATCCTAGAGCAGTCCTCTCTACCCCCACTGAATGGCTCAAATGTATTTGACTTTATTTATGTGGAGGGGGGCGTGGCCTGCCGCAGAACGAGGTGTAGTCCAGGTGAGCCTTGTTATCTAATCACCTGTCGCCTTTGTTAGCAGCAACTGGGTTGAGCCACTTAGTGGGAGTTGAGTTGGAGGGGGAGCCAGAGAGAGAGAGAGACACGAACAAAGAAAAATAAATGTTTGCTGGAAAGCAAAAACCGCTTTACATTTATGAAAATAAAACAGTGTTATACCCTGAATTCCGGGCTCTCGTGGCAGTGTGTGGTGGTCCGAAGAACCCACTAGAGGGCAACTTATACAATTAACTTTTTTTTTTTTTTTTTGTCAATCCAAATGCCATATATCTATTTTGCTAAATCCAAGTCCATGCATATTTGTTTTTGCAGCTGCCTGTGTTTTTTTTATTAGATGTAGACATTGCAGATCTTTGCACATTTGTAATTGTTCTTTCTTTTTTTAAAATACACAAATTCTTCCAAAATGTACGTATTGTACGTTATTCTCGAATTTTTGTACGTTTTTATTTTTATTTGTATTTAATTGTATGTATTGCGTAAAGTTTTAATAAATACATTCTACAGTTATTTTCGATTGTCATGCATGTTCAGTACATGTTGAAAATAAAAAATAAAGATTACTTTGACTTTGCAATACAGAGAGACTGGTTGTAGCTGAGATAGGTACCAGCGCCCCCCGCTACCCCAAAGGGAATAAGCGGTAGAAAATGGATGGACGGATGGTACAACCATAGAAAGCCACATTGTATGCTTTTTCTGTAAATATTAAACATTTGTTCACCTGTTGTGAATTTTGCCTCTCAGGTCATTCATTGAGAACTGCAAAACATACTAAAGCATTGACGCGTTTAATATGTGCTTCAGTTAAAAGTTCAAAGGTCAAACTTCCCTCTAATAGTTTATCTTAAATATTATGTTCATCCTCAAATCAAATTTTGCTTGAATTCTGAATATGCCGAACAACAGTTTATTTATATGACTAGTTATCCACAATTTATGCGCTGCAACATTCTATATTCTTCATAACGTATTGCTAAAAGATTAATTTGACAAGAGTTGACAAATCTAGACAACTCAGCCCAGCTTTTTCATCAGTATTCCGCAAGGATGCGGGTGGCAGTGCGAGGCTGAGCCAGGATTATCTGGTCTAGACAACAACAAGAAAGCAATTCATCTGTTGAGCGAATGGTAAAAGCATAATAAGACATATTGGATAAAGAAGTTGTTGGCTTGTTGTATTTGGAATACGAAGTTAGTTGGATGGTTTTCTTACTGTAATGTATATTCGACAAGCACCGTCTGGCCACTGTAACTAAACTCAGCATATTTATAATGTCTGCAACAGTAAATAAATAAACGATACACTTATATAGAACTATTGAAAATGCAATCAATATACATTAAGTGTGCAGACTCGGCTATAATACGTGCATGCATGTACTTGTAATTGTGTTGTGCCCTGGCCCACCTATTCCAATCGTGCTAAAAAGTCCCGGGAACTTTTTAACAGGATGTCCTTGCTTGATGAACGGGTTCTGTTTCTACGTTGTGTTGTAAATAATTTTTTTTGTGTATCTCCAAACTTACAATTACATTTCATTCAAGTGGACCTATGATGATTGATAAATGTTGTTACACTATTGGATACTCGTGGTAGTGTAAACAAGTGTACATTAAGATCAGCTCCGGTTTTCCTGGAGCTGATCGTTCGTTACTACTGAGTTATTTTCTCCAGTGATTTTTGGTTATTAAATAGAGATTGTTTTACTGATCTACATTTGGATTCCTTTTTTTAAGGCCACAACAATAAGTGTGGCAAAGTTGACTACGTTGAAGCCAAACTTTCGCTTTACATATAGATAACAGACGGACTTTATTCTTTTGTTTAACATTAAAACTGATAAGGCCATCTTGGGAAGTTCACCCAAGGAAATTATAATACCAACAAGACACACAGGTTCGATACCAATGAGGCAAATCAATTCTTATTTTATTACAAAGTGTTAGAATTGACTGAAAAAAGACATACCACGCAGGTAGGTTATTTTAAGAAAGGGGTGAGTGGGACCCCCAAAGTAACAAAATAAGGTCACTCCAATCACTTATGACAACCACAGCACACCAAAAGGGGAGAAACCACCACCCAGGACACCGCCACCTGTCCTCAGCAAGTAAAATATGACAAAGGAAAATGAAATAAAGAATACATAGAAAAACTAGCAATGGTATTGCTCATTAAAGGGATGTCATGTTGATAAAAAGGCAAGTTAAAATATTAAAAACATACAAACTTCCAAGTGGCACAGTAAAGGTTCCACCTCTCCCAGAGTGAAACAACGGGCAGCCAGCTGACTAAGCTCCGGTGTTTTAATGATGGCAGAGTAAACATCAGGCAAAGTAACAGTTCCTTAGGTTAAAGGTATGTAACAGTGGCCCCTTAGGTAACACACAGTCAGCTTAACTTTGCGACACAGAGAAAAGGGGAAGACAGGTACTGCCGGCAGACAGCCACGGGAGAGCACGAGACAAACCCATTATAATGTTACATACAGTCGTGGTCAAAAGTTTACATACACCTGTAAAGGACATAATGTCATGGCTGTCTTGAGTTTCCAATAATTTCTATAACTCTTATTTTTTTGTGACAGAGTGATTGGAGAACATACTTGTTGGTCACAAAAAACATTCATGAAGTTTGGTTCTTTTATGAATTTATTATGGGTCTATTGAAAATGTGACCAAATCTGCTTGGTTAAAAGTATACATACAGTAATGTTAATATTTCGTTGCATGTTCCTTGGCATGTTTCACTGCAAAAAGGCGCTTTTGGTAGCTATCCACCAGCATCTGGCTTGCTTCTGGTTAAATTTTTGACCACTCCTCTTGACAAAATTGGTGCGGTTTAGCTAAAATTGTTGGTTTTCTGACATGAACTTGTTTCTTCAGAATCGTCCACACGTTTAAGTTAGGTTTTGGGAAGGCCATTCTAAAACTTTAATTCCAGCCTGATTTAGCCATTCCTTTACCACTTTTGACATCTGTTTGGGGTCACTGTCCGGTTGGAACACCCAACTGCGCCCAAGACCCAACCTCCAGGCTGAGGATTTTAGGTTGTCCTGAAGAATTTGGAGGTAATCCTCCTTTTTCATTGTCCCATGTACTCTCTGTAAAGTACCAGTTCCATTGGCAGCAAAACAAGCCCAGAGCATAATACTACCACCACCATGCTTGACAGAACTTTCCTCCAAAAGGTCATATCTTTGTCCATGTGATGTCAGATGAAACAAAAATTTACCAAACAATACCTTTGTTATGTGTGACTACTCATCCTCTCTGTATCTAGCAGGTATTAATTATAACATGTCTACCAGATCTGGTGTTATATGAGAATGTTTCAGATTGTCCACTAGTGTTTATACGATGTGCTCTGCTGAACTTTTGCCATAACAATTTTTCTGTGTGAATCTGAATCAGTGTTTGTGCAAATGTCTGCAGCACTGGTGGCAGGAAAGTTTTTGTCTTGTGTTTTTTAGCAGATATTTTGTTTCTCTTGTACAGTCTTCCATCTGGTGTACGGACAACAAACACTCTCGGCTGCTCATGTTCTTTAAAGGCCTACTGAAATGAGATTTTGTTATTTAAACGGGGATAGCAGGTCCATTCTATGTGTCATACTTGATCATTTTGCGATATTGCCATATTTTTGCTGAAAGGATTTAGTAGAGAAACTCGACGACTTTTGGTACTTCCTAAAAAAAAGCCTCGCCTTTACCGGAAGTCGCAGACGATGACGTCGCAAGTGTGGGGGCTCCTCACATATTCACATTGATTTTAATGGGAGCCTCCAACAAAAGCAGTTATTCGGACCGAGAAAACGACAATTTACCCATTAATTTGAGCGAGGATGAAAGATTTGTGTTTGAGGATATTGATAGCGACGGACTAGAAGAAAAAACAAAACCAAAAAAAAAAAACCGAGTTAAAAAAAAACGCGATAGTATTGGGACGTATTCCGATGTTTTTAAACACATTTACTAGGATAATTCTGGGAAATCCCTTATCTTTCTATTGTGTTGCTAGTATTTTAGTGAGTTTAATATTACCTGATAGTCGGAGGGGTTTGTCCACGGGTGTGTTGACGCCAATGTCTCACGGGTGTCGATGGCAGCTGTACGGACGACACAAGCTCATAGCTGATATCCGGTAAGTGGCGACTTTTTAACCACATTTTTCTCACCGAAACCTGCTGGTTGACATTTGGTCTGGATTCATGTTCGCTTGACCGCACTCTGATCCATAGTAAAGTTTCAGCTCTGGGAATTTTAAACAAGGAATCACCGTGTGTTTGTGTGGCTAAAGGCTAAAGCTTCCCAACTCCATTTTTCTACTATGAATTCTCCAATATTAATTGAACAAATTGCAAAAGATTCAGCAACACAGATCTCCAAAATACTGTATAATTATGCCGTTAAAGCAGACGACTTTTACCTGTGTGTGTGCTTAGTGTTCATACTTCCTAAAAACGCGTGACGTCCTGCGTACACGTCATCATTACACGACGTTTCCAAGACGAAACTCTCGGGATATTTAAAATTGTAATGTAGTAAACTAAAAAAGCCTTTTTGGCATGTGTTGCAATGTTAATATTTCCTCATTGATATATAAACTATCAGACTGCGTGGTGGGTAGTAGTGGGTTTCAGTAGGCCTTTAAGGACCACTGCTAGCTGCCACGTCTTTACTTTTTGCATCCTTAAATTTTCACCTGCCTGTAGGTCAGAGAGTCTCCTGGTTTGCCTGTCAAAGTACAGTTGTTGCTTCTCTTGCTTCCTTCTTAACTGACTTTGACCATGAACAGTTCCTTCTGGTGCAAACAGTGAGGTGGAGGTGGGGAGATTTCCTTTCAGCCGTTGTCCCATAAGCAGCTCTGCCGGTGATAATGCCACACCTTCCAGTGAAGTGTCATGATACTCCAGTAGTAAAATGTAACATCTGTACAGTCCTTTCCGCTTGGTCATTTGACTGAGTGTGACCAGGAGGAAATGATTTGTGTTTGAATTTCCGTTTTTCTGCCAAGTTTTTGAACTCAGCACTGGCATATTGAGGACCATTAGCTGAGATGACCACATCAGGAACGCCATTACTTGCAAACATTGATTTTAGAGCGACTATGACCCTGCTATTGGTAGTGTCTGTCAATTTTGCAATTTTCTGGGAACTTCAAGAAATATTCCAGACGGAGTGATCTTTTAAAATGGAAGCGATCGGTCTGACTTTTTCCCATGGTCTGTCTGGTGCTGGGTGAAATAGTAGTGGCTCTTCTGAATTGCTGTTGCGGTTCTCATTGAAGGTGGCACACTGAGACACAACTTCCTCAATGTGTGTAGACCTGTTTAGCCAGTACCACACATCCTGGGCCCTTTCATTGCACTCACAATTCCTAAATGTGACTCGTGGATCTTACTTAGAATTTCTTATCCCAGCATACACGTAACAATTAGCCTTCCTGATTTGAACATTAGTCCAGATGTGCGAGTTATTTTGTCATGCAATGTCCTTCAGGGTTGAATTTATTTTGCTTCAGCAATTTTTATTTATGTGGCCAGCCCTGCAGCATAACGTCTTTCAGCAACTGCATTTCTGGGTCTTCTTCTGTAGCTGCCCTGAACTTCTGCAGTTTTTCCTACAATATGGGTCACTGAGGTGTGCCCATTTTCACTTTTAGTTCCTTCTCCAGCAGATATTTTTTCTGCCCAATGAGAAATGCTAAACTGAATGCATCTGCAATATGAAGTTCTTTGCCGGGTCAATAAGTGACTTTAAGACTGCATCTTTGTAATTTAAGTAGCATCCTCTGAAGCATCATGAGAGCCTGGTGTAAGGTTTTTTTTTTAATTTTTTTTAAATGCTTTCAAGAGGCTTGTGGTCACTTTCAAACCAGGATATTTTTTCCAAAAACCTATTGGTGGAACTTCTGGCATCCACAAAAAATGATAAGCAGCTCTTTATCAATTTGTGTGTATCTACACTGGCAGTAGGTGAGTGACCTGGACCTGTACACCAGTGTTTCTCAACCACTATGCTGTGGCACACTAGTGTTACGTGAGATACAGTCTGGTGTGCCTATTTGGATTGAAAATATTTTTTGCAAACCAGTAATTATAGGCTACAAACTATGTGTTGTTGTTGGGTGTTGGTGCTGTCTAGAGCTCGGCAGAGTAGCCGTGTTATACTCTTCCATATCAGTACGTTGAAGCGGGAGGCAGGTTGCAGGTAAAAAGGTATCCAATCGTTTGACCAAAAATAAACAAAAGGTGAGTGCCACTAAGAAAAGGCATTGAAGCTTAGACAAGGTGATGCAGAATGAAACAAAAACTGAACTGGCTACAAAGTAAACCAAAACAGAATGCTGGACGACAGCAAAGACTTACTGTGGAGCAGAGATGGCGTCCACAAAGTACATCCAAACATGACATGACAATCAACAATGTCCCCACTAAGAAGGATAAAAACAACTGAAATATTCTTGATTGCTAAAACAAAGTACATGCAGGAAATATCACTCAAAGGAAGACATGAAACTGCCACAGGAAAATACCAACAAAAGAGGAAATGCCACCAAAATAGGAGAGCAAGACAAGAACTAAAACACTACACACAGGAAAACATATCACAGTGTAATGTGACAGGTTGTGACAAGACACCTACTTTGAGACAAGGCTATGGTTGGTTATGGTTTAAAATCATATCCAACAATTGCGACAAATACTTTTTACTGTCAACTGAGTTTCTTTTTTTAATGATGCCTGCGGATTCTTTCAACGCAAAAAATGTGCCTTGGCTCAGAAATGGTTGAAAAACACTGCTTTATGCTACCAGTTGTCCATACTGCAGATTAACTGCTTGTATGCCTTCTGAGCTGGCATCTACTGACAGAGTCACATGTTTGTTAAGGTCATTATATGTCAGTGTTGGAGTGTTTGTCACCAGCTGTTTAATCAATCAATCAATCAATCAATGTTTATTTATATAGCCCCAAATCACAAATGTCTCAAAGGACTGCACAAATCATTACGACTACAACATCCTCGGAAGAACCCACAAAAGGGCAAGGAAAACTCACACCCAGTGGGCAGGGAGCATTCACATCCAGTGGGACGCCAGTGACAATGCTGACTATGAGAAACCTTGGAGAGGACCTCAGATGTGGGCAACCCCCCCCCTCTAGGGGACCAAAAGCAATGGATGTCGAACGGGTCTAACATGATACTGTGAAAGTTCAATCCATAGTGGCTCCAACACAGCCGCGAGAGTTCAGTTCAAGCGGATCCAAGACAGCAGCGAGAGTCCCGTCCACAGGAAACCATCTCAAGCGGAGGCGGATCAGCAGCGTAGAGATGTCCCCAACCGATACAGGCGAGCGGTCCATCCTGGGTCTCGACTCTGGACAGCCAGTACTTCATCCATGGTCATCGGACCAGACCCCCTCCACAAGGGAGGGGGGGACATAGGAGAAAGAAAAGAAGCGGCAGATCAACTGGTCTAAAAAGGAGGTCTATTTAAAGGCTAGAGTATACAGATGAGTTTTAAGGTGAGACTTAAATGCTTCTACTGAGGTAGCATCTCAAACTGTTACCGGGAGGGCATTCCAGAGTACTGGAGCCCGAACGGAAAACGCTCTATAGCCCGCAGACTTTTTTTGGGCTCTAGGAATCACTAATAAGCCGGAGTCTTTTGAACGCAGATTTCTTGCCGGGACATATGGTACAATACAATCGGCAAGATAGGCTGGAGCTAGACCGTGTAGTATTTTATACGTAATTAGTAAACCTTAAAGTCACATCTTAAGTGCACAGGAAGCCAGTGCAGGTGAGCCAGTATAGGCGTAATATGGTCAAACTTTCTTGTTCTTGTCAAAAGTCTAGCAGCCGCATTTTGTACCAACTGCTAGACATGGGGAGCCCCGAAAATAATACGTTACAGTAATAGAGACGAGACGTAACAAACGCATGGATAATGATCTCGGCGTCTTTAGTGGACAAAATAGAGCGAATTTTAGCGATATTACGGAGATGAAAGAAGGCCGTTTTAGTAACGCTTTTAATGTGTGACTCAAAGGAGAGAGTTGGGTCGAAGATAATACCCAGATTTTTTACCGAGTCACCTTGTTTTATTATTTGGTTGTCAAATGTTAAAGTTGTATTATTAAATAGAGGTCGGTGTCTAGCAGGACCGATAATCAGCATTTCCGTTTTTTTGGCGTTAAGTTGCAAAAAGTTAGTGGACATCAATTGTTTAATTTCATTAAGACACGCTTCCAACTGACAACAGTCCGGCGTGTTGGTCAGCTTTAGGGGCATGTAGAGTTGGGTGTCATCAGCATAGCAGTGAAAGCTAATACCGTATTTGCGTATGACGTCACCCAGCGGCAGCATGTAGATGCTGAAGAGTACAGGGCCAAGGACCGAACCCTGGGGAACTCCAACACGTTACCTTAACATAGTCCGAGGTCACACTGTTATGGGAGACGCACTGCATCCTATCAGTAAGATAAGAGTTAAACCAAGACAGGGCTGAGTCTGACATACCAATTCATGTTTTGATACGCTCTAATAAAATATTATGATCGACGGTATCGAAAGCAGCGCTAAGATCGAGGAGCAGCAACATAGATGACGCATCAGTCCATTGTTAGCAATAGATCATTAGTCAATTTTGCGAGGGCTGTCTCAGTCAAGTCATTTGCCCTGAAACCGGATTGAAAGGTTTCACATAGATTGTTAAACGCTAAGTGTTCATTTAGCTGCTCTGCAACAATTTTTTCAAGGATTTTCGAAATAAAGGGAAGGTGAGACACCGGTCGGTAGTTTACCATGAGGTCAGGATCGAGGTTAGGTCTTTTAAGGAGAGGATGAATAACCGCTTTTTTGATTGCTAGGGGAACAGTGCCCGAGGAAAGTGATAGGTTTATAATATTTAGCACTGATGGACCTAATAATACAAAAGGCTCCTTGATAAGTTTCCCAGGAAGTGGGTCAAGTAAACATGTTTGTTTTATTCCATTTACACGTTGTAACAATTCTTCTAATGTTATTTCATCAAAACGAGAGAAACTATTTAGGATATTTGCAGTATCCGCCGCATATACAGTCGTATCTGTGTTAATATAACCCAGTTGTAGCTGGGACGCATTGTCTTTAATCTCCTTTCTAATAAGTTCAATTTTCTTATTAAAGAACTTCATAAAGTCATCTACCGAATGGGTGGAGCTAAGGTGTTCAAAACTTCTTTTTTGTGCTTCTTCCCAATGCCACTCAACTCCTCTTCAAGCAGCTTTCTTAAAGGAACACTGCGCTCTGACAGGTTTGGTATGATCATCCCCATGAACCTCTGCAATTCCTTTTTGTTTTGTGGGATTTGCGTCACCACTCTCACTTTTTCATCATCAGGTATGAGTCCATTGGCGCTGAGTGTCTGGCCAATGTACAAACCCCGTTTCCATATGAGTTGGGAAATTGTGTTGGATGTAAATATAAATGGAACACAATGATTTGCAAATCATTTTCAACACATATTCAGTTGAACATGCTACAAAGACAACATATTTGATGTTCAAACTGATAAAAATTTGTTTTTTTTGCAAATAATCATGACTTTAGAATTTGATGCCAGCAACACGTGACAAAAAAGTTGGGAAAGGTGGCAATAAATACTGATAAAGTTGAGGAATGCTCATTAAACACTTATTTGGAACCTCCCACAGGTGTGCAGGCTAATTGGGAACAGGTGGGTGCCATGATTGGGTATAAAAACAGCTTCCCAAAAAATGCTCAGTCTTTTTCACAAGAAAGGATGGGGCGAGGTACACCCCTTTGTCCACAACTGCCTGAGCAAATAGTCAAACAGTTTAAGAACAACGTTTCTCAACCTGCAAATGCAAGAAATTTAGGGATTTCAACATCTACGGTCCATAATATCATCAAAAGGTTCAGAGAATCTGGGGGAATCACTCCATGTAAGCTGCATGGCCGGAAACCAACATTGAATGACTGTGACCTTCAATCCCTCACACGGCACTGTATCAAAAACCGACATCAATCTCTAAAGGATATCACCACATGAGCTCAGGAACACATCACTAAAACCAATGTCACTAAATACAGTCGGTCGCTAGATCTGTAAGTGCAAGTAAAAGCTCTACTATACAAAGTGACAGCCATTCATCAACAACATCTAGAAACGCCGCCGGCTTTTCTGGGCCCGAGATCATCTAAGATGGACTGATGCAAAGTGTAAAAGTGTTCTGTGGTCTGACGAGTCCACATTTCAAATTGTTTTTGGAAATATTCGACATCATGTCCTCCGGAATAAAGGCGAAGCGAACCATCCAGACTGTTATCGACGCAAAGTTCAAAAGCCAGCATCTGCGAATGTATGGGGGTGCATTAGTGCCTAATGCATTGGTAGCTTACACATCTGTAAGGGCACAATTAATGCTGAAAGGTACATACAGGTTTTGGAACAACATATGCTGCCATCTAAGCGCCGTGTTTTTCATGGACGCCCCTGCTTATTTCAGCAAGACAATGCCAAGCCACATTCAGCACGTCTTACAACAGCGTAAAAAAAGAGTGCAGGTACTTTCCTGGCCCGCCTGCAGTCCAGACATGTCTCCCATCGAAAATGTGTGGCGCATTATGAAGCGTAAAATACGATAGCGGAGACCCCGGACTGTTGAACGACTGAAGCTCTACATAAAACAAGAATGGGAAAGAATTCCACTTTCAAAGCTTCAACAATTAGTTTCCTCAGTTCCCAAATGTTTATTGAGTGTTGTTAAAAGAAAAGGTGATACAACACAGTGGTGAACATGCCCTTTCCCAACTACTTTGGCACGTGTTGTAGCCATGAAATTCTAAGTTAAATATTATTTGCAAAAAAAAAATCAAGTTTATGAGTTTGAACATCAAATATGTTGTCTTTGTAGTGCATCCAAAATGATTTGCAAATCATTGTATTCCATTTATATTTACATAAAATACAATTTCCCAGCTCATATGGAAACAGGGTTTGTATTTGATTTCATTTGTTCTGATGACAAATGTGCTCGTTAAGTTGCTTTGTCCAGAAACAAATTCACCCTGTGATCGTGCTCTTTTACAATGTATCCCCAGACAAGCAAGTTATCTATGATGTTTACAACATCTTCCAGACCATCAATCATCTACACAACAGCTCTCTGGAACACCTTTGAGCTGATGAAATCCCAGACGTCAAATGCAGGAACCTGAATCTTCCAATGTGGGTGTTAAACGTGCAGAGCTTGGAGCTTTCATCGTTGAGTATTATTTGCCAAAAGTCCTGGTTGGCATTTAAAACTGGGAAGTATTTAGCTTTTGGCATACGATGAGTAAAGGATAGTGCTTGCGTTTAAGCGCTTTGTTCAAGAGCTTTTGGTCCATGCAAATATAAATCTTTTCGGTGTGACCACAGTTACCATGTTGTTCATCCACTTAGTTGGCTCGGTCTGTCTCGCTATCATTCCCAATTTCTTCATGCCTTGTAATTACTCAATCAGTCTGTCCCTGAGAGCCACAGGAATCCACCTAGGAGCATGCACAACAAGTGTTCCTGTGTGGTCAGTTTAGATACGGTGCTGTCTACGTAAACACCCTAATCCATTAAAGAGACCCTCATTGTCTTTCAAAGTGTCATTTTCTTGTATTACTTGATGAAATCTTTTGACACAGTTATCTCCTCCCAGTATAGCTGAAACATCTTGTTGCGTTATTTCAATATCAATGCTATACTTTCCGCCCTTGTGTTCAGATGTCGATGTTGTTTTTCAGAGCGTGGCTGTTTTTTGTCCAAAGAAAGCAACATGTTTACGTTAACTTGCTTTGAGATTGCTTCTAACATCCAGTGCATTAAAGGCCTACTGAAACCAACTACTACCGACCACGCGGTCTGATAGTTTATATATCAATGATAAAATATTAACATTGCAACACATGCCAATACGGCCTTTTTAGATCACTAAATTGCAATTTTAAATTTCCCGCAAGTGTCTTGTTGAAAACGTCGCGGAATGACGTCACTGACTGTCAGGAAATATTAGCAGTTGCACCACTAGCGGCTAAAAGTCGTCTGCTTTATTTGCATAACTACACAGTATTTTGGACATCTGTGTTGCTGAATCTTTTGCAATTTGTTCATTTAATAATGGAGACTAGAAAAAACAATGCTGTTGGTGAAAAGCGGTGTGTTGCAGCTGTCTTTAGCACTGAGACACAGCTGATGTTTCTTTGTTTGTTGTGAAGCGGAGCGGTCAAGCGAGCATGTTTTCTCTACGTCAACCAGCATGTTTTTGGAAGGGGAAATTGTGATATATATCTTACCGGAGAAATCATTGGATTTTTCGTCGTTCTGCAGCAGCGGCAGCTGTGAGCTTGGCTCCTCGGCTTCTCTCTGAGACACTTCGTGTTCACCGCAGCCATCCGACCTAGAGGTATGTCTTTACAATCTTTAAAATCTCACTAAAACACTATTAAAACAATAAGCAGATAAGGGATCTTCCAGAATTATCCTGGTAAATGTGTCTAATTACATCTGAAACGCTCACACTGCCGTCGCCCGGAGCCGTCGCTTTTTTTTTTTTTTTCCTATTCCTTCACTATCAATATCCTAATTCACAATTCTTTCATCCTCGCTCAAATTAATGGGGAAATTGTCGCTTTCTCGGTCAGAATTGCTCTTACTGCTGGTGGCTCCCATTATAAACAATGTAAATATGTGTGGAGCCCTGCAACTCGTGATGTCATGCGCACACACTTCCGGTAAAGGCAGGGCTTTTCTATTAGCGACAAAAAGTTGCAAACTTTTTATTTGTGTCGACTCCATCACTCTCATTTATTTGTCATGCTCCATTCTGACTCTGCCAACAAAGATGTCATATTTTTCACTTTGCTCAACAGCATGCACTTTTTTTCATATTGGTGCTGCTCAGGCTGTGATCTGCATACTTAAGCAAAGTGATTTTTCTTGTTGTCTTACATGTTTAAGCTATTACAGGACATATTTTTGTTCCATGTTTAAGTCCACACCTATTGCAACTCAACTCACTTTGCTCTGTGCTTTTCTTTTTGTCTGATGATTCTTATTCTGTTCATTTCAACTTCCGTCAATGCTTTCACTTTGCTGGTTGTTTGCTCACTTGCACGGCAAAAAGCATTGGCTTTATGGAGATATCTGCCTCTCTCTTAACAGTCTGCTTCCCACTTGGTCGCCTCACACAATTCTGTCTCTTGCCAAGGAGTCATGCAGTCGTCCAAACTCACAGTCCTTGGCATTGTTTCTTAAATCCATTATATATGAATCAATAGACTCAGACTTCTTTTGGGCTCTTGTGGTGAACGTATGCCGTATATAAGGTAAGTTTTATCTGGGCTCAGAGTAGTCCTGAAACTTCTCCTGTAGCACATTTATTTTGTCCTTCTCGTCCTCTCCAAAGATGAAAGTGTTACAAACTTAATTGCTTCCCCTCCCACGACATGAAGAAACATTGCACACTGCACCTTCTCGGATTTTCCACGATGCCGCTGGCAGTACAGAAGGGGTCAAAACGCTGAATCCTGCTCCTCCAATTTTTGGCAAGATTGCTTTGCAGACTTAGACCCGGTAGAGGTTGAAACTGCTCCATAACTTTACTCTTCTTCTGCTTTTACTTCTGACACTATGTTATATTTGTGAGGCATGACAACTGGGTATCTTGTAGAAGTCTTTATTCACCGTTCAGACATACAGCCATGTAATGCAACTGTGATGGACCCTAGTGGTAAAATATTAAAAAAATACAATTGTTGCTTAAAACCAATATAAATATTAAGAACCCAATGTAGTTAGAGCAACTGTCCCAAAATAAGGAAAGAGGATTATACTCGTTAACACTTTTATTACAATATAAATTAAAACGGTCAACTTGTCAATCCTAAAAATACCAGTTGGTAACCAATACTAAAGGTGGGAGTACAGTCACGACGGACGTAGTGGGTCCATATCCTGGCTTCGCCCACTTCCATGGCGTCCTCCTGCACACACAATTAAAATGGAGGCAGGCCACGGGGATAAAATCATCTAAAACCAAGGAGCCCTTATCCGGGCTGACATAACGCTTACGTACACGCAAGGAAACCTTGCCTTTGCTGTAGTTCCGCGTCAACGTATTGGTACGCCCACTCTCCTCGCCGGTCTCCAGTCACTCGTCCCGCTCTGCCTCTTGGCCGCTTCCGGGGGTCGCCGCAGGTCTCTGGGTCCCAATCGCCCCCCTGTCCATAGAACCACACAGCCAGCGTACAACGCACGAACCCGCAAGCCTACAGCCCAAGGCAGTTGGATGTCCCCACAGATCCACAATACACGGCACTTACTTGGGAGGCAAAGTTTCCTCTGCCCCTGCCTGTTGTGGACGGCTTGGGGTTCATTCCGGTAGCCTGCGGGGTCTACTGTGTGGTCCGGGGGGTTCCTTCCCAGCCTGCGTGCGTCTACCCGGTCGCTCTCGATTCCCTCCTTCCTCCTCCTGTCGCTCCTTTTAAATGTGCAGTCCTAAGGCTCCACAGGTGCGTCCAATTTCCCGTGCCGTTTGATTGGGCATTTTGGTTGTTAGGGGCAACAAGCTAAAAGGGGCAATGTATTAAAATGCCAGCAAAGTTCACATGGAGTAAAAACATGCAATTTAAAATACAATCAAATTCTAAAATGTAAAAATGTGCAATTAAAAATACAATCAAATTCTAAAATGCAAAAACATACAATTTGAAATCCACAGCAATAAAACACTATAAAACTTGCATGGCAACGAAACATACAAAAATAAAATCCCCCACTTGT
Organism: Nerophis ophidion; assembly: GCF_033978795.1. Taxonomy (NCBI): domain Eukaryota; kingdom Metazoa; phylum Chordata; class Actinopteri; order Syngnathiformes; family Syngnathidae; genus Nerophis; species Nerophis ophidion. The sequence goes on from NC_084618.1 coordinate 48,672,438, forward strand.
GTCCCATCACACAACCACCTTGTCCAGTATCGTTTTTACAACAGCCGTCATCCAGGTTGTCTACGGGTACCTGTAAGGCTTACAAGCCTATTACATCACACGGACTCAACCCGTCTTGCTTGGTAATCAAGTTTCAACAGCTGGGTTACATCCTCTTTGTTAGGTCTGGGCCTGGATTTGTATCGTTCCTGTAGAACTTTGTAGTGTCTGGCCTGGATCTGTAAGCTGTCAGTACTTTAAGGCCTTATTGTTGAAATGAAATTACAATCACTGTTTCATTTTCTAGCATTACAGTTACACAAAAACATACACATATTCTAAGTTACTTACATTTAGACAAATGGTTATACTAGCAATCACTTCATTTTTTAAATCTAAACATCATTGCATGATTTATGTTTGGTACTTTGTATGTTTTAAGTCTGTTTCCTGGGTGCACCCTCATTTTCCTGTTTTCTGTCGGGTTTCCATGGACACTGATTCTCCTCACCTGTCTGTGTTTAGCAATTAGTGTTTCCACCAGGTGTTTTGGTTAATCACTTCCCTTTATAGTTTACTGTCACCCAGCATTAGTTGCTGGGTCAATGTTTGCTATAGGCAACATTTACGTTCTCCTCGCTGTAGTGATTTTGTACACACTAGCATTCCTCGTTTTTCTTTCTTGGTGACATTTTGTGTTTTGTTAGCTCCATGCTTGCTAGTATCCTCAGTTTTGTATTTTTGTCCTTCGTTTAATTTAATAAAAAACCTTAATCTTACCTGCACTCTTCTCCTGCTTGTTTCCTCCCTTGGAAGGAACGCTACCAGCGCAGCAATGCGCCCCCACAAGATGTTATATTAAAACTACACCACGTATATATAAATGAAATATAATTGTATATCCGCAACACTCACTACACTTTCTCACAACTCAACTCCACATGGAGGGGATGTTTATTGATCTTGAAAAAAAATATTTCTTTAGCTTTCTCCCCACCAGACTAAGCTAAAGCTGTTACCACAACAAAATAATCTTAATGATTCTAACTCATAAAGATTACAGGTAAACTAGAATGCTAGCAGTTCTTGTGTTATTTATTGGGTCACAGACATTAACCCATTTTTAAATTGTAAATCTTAATATTGTCAGTTAATGTTTTATGATCTACGGACAATTGTCTAAACTAGCATCCTTATCATAAATTTTGTAGTTTTAGAGTGATGATGTTACTGTCGCATTTACGAAATAATAATAATTAAAAAAATTATGAAGGCATTCCCCCTGTTGATACTTTTAGTAGTTTTAATACAAAAACATAATCTCTGTATGTGCTTTGACCATCCACTTGTTCAGCCTCTGGGGAACTGACTGCAGGTTGTCATGATCTTTCAAAGATCAAAGTCAAAGCATTGGACTCACTGTCATCAGTGGTTCACTACTGTCTCAAAGCTGATGGCCAGTCATCTCTTTCTTGAAGAAAAAAAAAAGGAGTTCCTCCCTCCTTCTTTCTGGGGGTTGTCACATTTTGGACCCTTTTCAAAAGCTGCTTGTTCAGATTCCTGACAAAAACATGAAGCGGGAAAAATATCAGATGGATCAAAATTAAATTAAGCCATAAAATCTCTGATCCTCATTAAAACATATCCTCAACCCACTCAGCTCCACTGGCTGCAGATCTGTCCCGCAGCATTGGGTAGTACTCAAAGAGGCGCTGAGCCGTCACAGTTACCTCCCGGCCGCATGGATATCTGAAGTCATCCCCTGCTGCTCTCATGATGACAATCATGCCTGTTACTGTATTCCTTATCAAGCGACAGCAAGGTTCTTTGGAGAGTGTAAAGTCTCCTTGTCCAGCACGCTGTTTTTCAAAAAAGGTGGTTCTTGACTGCTCTAGCTCTGTTTGTGTATACAAACAAATACATATTGTTGACTTTGAAACTGTACAGTTCTGCTGGCACCATCTCCTGGCTTTGAAGAGGGGACAGGTGCAGGGTGTTTCACTCTAGTCCATTATGCTCCCAACCATAAAGAGTGGACGGTTAGAGCAGTATAGTTGCTCACTTCTACTTTATTGTCAACTTCAGTGCAGTTAAAATCCAAGGTGACTCATTCACACTAGCCCGCTTACTTCCTGTACTGTGTTTCTCACTCTAAACCAGGGGTCGGGAACCTTTTTGGCTGAGAGAGCCATTAAAGCCAAATATTTTAAAATGCATTTTGGAGAGACATATATATTTTTTTAACACTGAATACAACTGTCAGGTTCAAACAGTGATGACGTCTATTAAACAGACAAGAAGCAAAGAATTAAACAGAGACTGGATTCAATATAGCTCAATGAGGAGAAACCCGTTGACCTGTACTCTTGTACAGTGTCGTCCCACGCTATGACAAGAGAACTCTACGCCTCCTCTTTCATTTTGACATTCCCAAATTACAACAACTAAATGCGTTCACCTCTTATTCTTTTTAATAACACTGTTTTTCTGAAGCTAACCAATTTTAAATAAAATACTTTTGACTTCTTGAACAGGTGCAGTAGAAACGGATGGATGGATTCAAATGCATGAGAATGCTTTATATTTTTAACGTTACTTTTAACACTGTGATTACCAGCGGAATTATTAATTACTTATCATGTTAAGCAACGTCAGCTAAGATTTATCTGAGAGCCAGATGCAGTCATCAAAAGATCCACATCTGGCTCAAGAGCCATAGGTTCCCTACCCCTGCTCTAAACGTTACCCCCTGCAACAAGTATTAATATGCTGGAGTATCAACGCAATAATCATATTGTAACATCCTTTCCCTTTTTTTTTTCTAAAATAGATTACTTTACCCTAACCTTATCCCGCCTAATTATATAGAAAACAAACATACTATTGTAAAATACAATACAACTTAGATTGTTGACATACTATAAAACAGTTACAGAAGAAAATGTAAGTATCATCTTACCTACATACCAACGCAGGATGAAAACAAAAAATAACAGTATCACCTGTCATCCTTTACTTTTACAGTATGGTTTTCTTTTTGTCTTAACCGAGAAATTTCACATCAAATTGCAAATTTGCATCTTCCCTTTTTGTTTACTTACACAACCAAAATAACATGTAACCCGGCAACTTGTTACAACTGTTTTCAATCTTCAAAAGTCACTGTGTATAGTCTTTCATGAAATGTGGACTAATAACTCTACGACCTGCTCCGGTCACAGCAACCGACTGGTCATCTCTACGTTGCTGAATATCCATCGTAGTCTTGCCACTGACCGTTCCTAATTGCAGAGGCAGGGCAGGTACTTCATGGTTGTGCCTGATGTGTCAACGGTTCCTCCACAGAACAGCACCTAACTCCAACTTCACCTTGTAAGACCTGGAGTGCACCTCCTTCACCACCTTTGCGGCTTTCCAGACAGTAGACGGCTCAAAGGGTTGCACTCTCACACTGTTTCCACTTTTGAGACAATCCAAGTCCCTGTTCACAGTCCATGACCCTTGGTGTCATGAAGATATATTGTATTGGAAGTAGGGTCCGAGTCCTCCTACTAAACCGTTTCTCTGCAGGCCTTGTCTCCAGGCGTTGACTGGGTGTGTTTCGATGATCCAGCAGCTTTAGCTTTTCGCATTAATCGGTTCGCTGTCTTTATGTCGGACTCGCCCATCCCGTTGCTCTGTGGGTATCGTGGTTATAAAGTTCTGTGCACAAACTCCAACCTTAGGCTGAATCTCTGGAACTCCTCGGACGAATATTGTAGCACATTGTCTGACACAACCACATCCGGTATGCCATGTCTTGCAAAGTGTGCCTTCAGTTTATGAATTACAGTGCTGCTTTTTGTGTCTGGCAGGTAATCTACCTCTCAGAAATGGGAGCAATAATCTACTGTGATTAAATAATCTCTGTCGTTACATTTGTACATCTGTTTCAACTTTGTCCATGGTCTAAACACCATATCATGGGGTTTAAGTCTCTCTCTTGGCTGCTTGGGGTCTACTGATCAACAAATGTTGCACATTAAAACAAAAGTCTTTACCTGGTCATTCATACCTTGCCAATATACACATTCCCATGCTCTCCTGAGACATCCCTCAACTCCTGAATGTGATGAATTAATGTGGTGTGTAAGATCGGTTCTCAGTTTTTCAGGTATAACTGTCCTTTAGCCCCTAAATGCGATACCATCCTGTACACTAAATTCATCCTGAAATGAAAAATAGTGTTGAATATCTTGCTTAGTCCTTGGCCAACCTGATAGAATAAAGCCTACCACTTTCTGCATTTTAGCATCCTTCCGAGTGGCATCTTTAATGGCAGTTAATCTCTTAACCTATATAGGCAAGTATTCCACCATGTTTGTCTTGAACTCAGTCTCAACATCTCCTTTCGTGCTGGGTGGCAAATATGCCCTGCTAAAAGTATCCGCTAAAAGCATTTCTCGCCCATGCAAATACACATCTATGTCATACTTTTGCAGCCTAAGTAGCTACCGCTGCAATCTCTTAGGTGAACAATGGAGTGGCTTCTTGAGAATATTCTCGAGTGGTTTGTGATCACGCTGTACTGTCACTTTCCTGCCATTGGTATACTGATGGAATTTTTCCATACCAAAAACAATAGCCAAACATTCCTTGTCTATCTGCGCATAACCTCTTTCAGTAGGAGTGAGAGCTCTACTACCAAACACCACATAATTGCCTTCCTAAATTAAAGCAGCCCCTGGACCAGTGTCTGACGCATCACACTGTAGTGTCAGTTCCATATCCTGGTCATGATACTTTAACACCGGTGCCTTATTTATTTTGTCTTTAAGTCTCTGGAACACTGTCTCTTGCACATCTGTCCATCCCCACATTTGGTCTCTCTGTGTAAGTTGTCTCAAAACTTCACAGTCATCAGATTTATGATGAAAAATTTTGGACAAGTAGTTTACCATACCTACAAGCCTCTGTACCCCTTTAACATCAATTGGCCGAGGCAGCTCGCTAATTGCTTGCACTTTATCAAGGTCAATCTGAAGACCATTTGCAGTCAGCAGGTGACCAATGTAGGGCACAGACTGTTGCCTCAGTTTAAACTTGTCTGCATTTAGTCTAATGTTTTTCTCCCTGCATCTAGCCAGGTAACACCTCAAGTTTGCATCATGATGTATTTCTGCTTCTTCCTTTGTCTCACCTTTCCCAGTAATAAGCACATCATCAGCAATAACATACATACCATGCAGACCCTCAAGCGCCTGTCTTGAGTTTTCTTTGAAAAACTTCAGGAGCCCAACTGATTCCCATTGGCATTCTGAGCCAACGGAACCGGCCAAATGGGGTAGCAAATGTTGTAATGTAGCTTCATTCTTCGCTCAGCTTTACGTGCCAAAAGCCATGCTTGACATCACACACTTGAACACCTTTGCTTTCGAAAGCTCCGGAAGTATGTCAACAATAGTAGGAAGAGGAAAAATGCTTCTGCCTTGTTCAGTGGTTTAGGATCAATGCAAATCTTAGGTCTTCTATTTGGATTTGTCGCGGTCACCATGCTGCTTATCCAGTTAGTGCTACGTTCTACTAGTGCAATGGTTCCCAAACTTTTGCAGGCTGGCACCCCCTTGGCTCCCCAGTGAATTCGTAGCGCCTCCCACCCACAGACACGCCACTATCGCCACCCACACAATGACACACGCGTGAACACGCATATATGCACACACACACACACACACACACACATGCACACACAGGTACAAAGTCATATACATTCGTAACAATATATATCAGTGAATGCACCACCCTAACCAGCTCAACACAACACAACACGGCGCGTTCTGGCGAGTCCCCAATTTCATGTTGACTTGAACTCAAGATGATGTTGACCGCCAGAATGCGTTTTTATTACAAGATAAAATTCTGAACATTACAAGCTTGAAATTACAAACCTGAGCTTTTGCTTTTGTAGTCTATGCTGTCGGATCTGACTGGGCCAGAGCGGCATGTGGTAACCGGACCCTGATGCGTCGTCCACTGACTCGTCCTGCTGCACGTGTTGTGTACAAATCGTCAAACAAACGTTCGAACTTCTGACTTCGACTTCGGACTGCCGCCCCCCTACCGCCCCCTTCTTCCTCACCGCCCCCCCAGATCTTTCCACCGCCCACCGCCCACTTTGGGAACCACTGTACTAGTGCAATAGTTTATTTCTTTAGTAGTTCTGCTAGTTCCTTTTTTTAGTGGTATCAGCAGAGCTACTGGCACTCTGCGTTTAGGCAGTTTCACAGGGGGTACACTGCAATCAATCAATGATTATTTATATAGCCCTAAATCACTAATGTAGAGCCCACATAAAGGCAAGGAAAACTCACTCTCAGTGGGACGTCGGTGACAATGATGACTACGAAAAATCTTGGAGAGGACCGAAAGCAATGGATGTCGAGCGGGTCTAACATGATACTGTGAAAATTCAATCCATAGTGGATCCAACACAACCGTGAGAGCCCAGTCCAAAGTGGATCCAACACAGTAGCGAGAGTCCCGTCCATAGTGGAGCCAACAGGAAACCATCCCAAGCGAAGGTGGATCAGCAGCGCAGAGATGTCCCCAGCCGATACACAGGCGAGCGGTCCATCCTGGGTCGCGACTCTGGACGAGCGGTCCATCCTGGGTCCCGACTCTGGACAGCTAGTACTTCATCCATGGCCACCGGACCGGACCCCCTCCACAAGGGAGAGTGAGACAGAGGAGAAAAAGAAAAGAAACGGCAGATCAACTGGTCTAAAAAGGGAGTCTATTTAAAGGCTAGAGTATACAAATTAGTTTTAAAGTGAGACTTAAATGCTTCTATTGAGGTGGCATCTCGAACTGTTACTGGCAGGGCATTCCAGAATACTGGAGCCCGAACGGAAAATGCTCTATAGCCCGCAGACTGTTTTTGGGCTCCGGGAATCATTAATAAGCCAGAGTCATTTGAACGCAGATTTCTCGCCGGGACATATGATACAATACAATCGGCAAGATAGGCTGGAGCTAGACCGTGTAGTATTTTATACACAAGTAGTAAAACCTTAAAGTCACATCTTAAGTGCACAGGAAACCAATGCAGGTGAGCCAGTACAGGCGTAATGTGATCAAACTTTCTTGTTCTTGTCAAAAGTCTAGCAGCCGCATTTTGTACCAACTGCAATCTTTTAATGCTAGATATGCTGTCCAGTTCCGTGTGTTACTCCCCCTCCAGGCATCCTCATATTCCCCTTGGACATTGTCTAAGACAGCACAATGTCCTTTGAAAATTCTGTCCATCGCCATAATGTTATCATATTGTATATTAATCAGCTTCATGGCCTCACAGGCTTTCCTGCCAAAAAAAGGAAGCTTATTCTTCTGGTCCACCACTTTAAACTCCAATCTGTACAATTTATTGTTGCAAGGATTTCTGATTTTCACCTTACACTTGCCAAGTGGCCAGTTTGCTCTTGTTGTACATCAACAACACATTTTATGTTTGGCTCGAACTGTGTATTTGGGCTCTGCAGTTGAATGGGTATAACATTACGGGTGGCACCATAGCCTTTTTGAAAGTCAACCCTTTTTTGGTTCAGCAACATACCTGCGATAAGTTGCTGCCATTGAGCTTTGTTCTCCTGCATATGGTTCACCATTTCCTGGTCCGTACATGTTTCTGTTTTTGTGGCGACGTCCTCATATGCATCAGTCTCCTGTTACAGCATGCACGGCTGTCTGTCTTCTATTTTGTTCAGCATGTGCCCCTCATTTGGCAGCAAAATGGTTGTCTTTGCCACATTTCTTGCATGTCTTACCAAAAGCTGGACTCAATTTATTGTTCCTTGCAAAATTGCAACTGATCATATCTTTATGTTGCGCCACTTTCTGCATTGCATGTTTTTCTTCCACCGTCTGTCCTTGCTGTTTTCTTTTGACAGTTCTGCTGTCTGCACATTTTCAGGCACTTTTCCAGGGTTAAGTTTTCCTCCCTCAACAGCCTCGCTCTCATTGCAGAGCTGTGTGAGCCACAAACAATTCTGTCCCTTATTAGAGAGTCCTTTATACCTCCAAAATTGCACATATTCGCCAACAGTTGAAAATCTGTGACAAAATTGTCAATATTTTCTTCCAATCCTTGATTGCGCACAAACAATCTGTACCTCTCTACTGTCTCGTTCAGTTTAGGGTATCAATATCTATCAAACAGCAACATCATCAAGTTCACAGTCCTCCTCGCCGATCCACTGCTGCCCTGTAGCGTGTTCAACAGCTCCCTTCCACTTTCGCCGATTAGGTAGAAGAACATTTTCAGCTTCATAACCTCCTCTGCTTCCGGCATCGTCAGTTCCATGTAAAGTGTAAACACCTCTTTCCAATATTTCCACGACTTCACCAAGTTAGCAGAGTCCAAACGAAGTATCGGCAGAGGTCTCAGTTGCTCCATTTGCGTTTCCCTCACGTCACTAGATGCCGCGGTTTCTGTCAGCTCCGGTATTGCTAACTTTTAGCCGTTAGCGGCGCCTCTTCACATTTGTGGCGGTCTAAAGTTTAACCGCCGCTACCATCATGTTTCACTCTAGTCCACTATGTTTCCAACCACAAAGAGTGGAAGGTTAGAGCAGTATAGTTGCTAACTTCTACTTCTACGCTCTAGCCAACATTTGGGTAAAAGCCCAGTTTGTTAAAACTAGCATGTGAGAACTTTACAGTTAGCTTAACGTGCAAAGATATTTAGAAGCAAATTAGCATTACCTTTTAACACTGCAACTGCTGTAGGACCCATGCTCGAAAAAGCACTTCCATCTTCATCCATGGCCTAGTCTGTAAGAGAAGACCCTCCGCACATCTAGTTGAAAGCACCAGGCCTGTAGGTGAACGACCGCACGAGGAAAGTAAAGGACCTCTGCAGCAACAAGTGAGTTATTTTGCTACTATTAGCCCCAAATGTTTTCACAGATGAAGTCCCGTTAGCATTAGGACCCTCTGATTGAAAGATGACTTGTTGCTTCTGCCGGAGTGTGAAACTGATGTTGACAAGGTGATGATTCCCTAACGGACGTTTGTCCGTTTTGTTTTATTTCGATTTCTAAATGGATGCGTTGTGTGACATCAATCTAAGTGGACTGGAATTGACCACTGATTGTATTGAGCTTTATAGAGTCTGCCTTGACCAGAATTGGACTCTGAAAACAGATGCAGGATATCAAAAGCAACTCTTTATTTTGACAATGGACGGGATCCAAAAATGGGAGAAATAAAACAAGCTATAAAAACCGATCTCACCTGACCACTAAATTTAGAAACTCATTTACAAACACAAAATGCTCCAGTTACAGACGGAAAAAAGTTATTCGAAATGAAACTACTAAACACAAAAAAATGCTCTCCAACGGAGGCTATTCTAGGAAGCTAATCTTACCTGACAAAAGTTACAAACCAACAAATCTCTTGAGGATCCATAAGGTAACACGAAAACATGGCTATGGCTGTGGACAAGACTGTGAGAAATACGTGGAGATACGAGACACTCTGGCACAGGACAAGAGGACGACAAGAAGACGAGACATTTAAGCATGGGGAAACCGTTGTGTGACGGTCTCAAGCCGTCGCGTGGGTTCCAAGGACCACCAAGCACAGACATTCTGCGAGCAGGTGTAGACTTCTTTATTTTTCAATAAGAAAAAGTCTATTGAGGGTTGCTTTTCAGCTCTGCCACTCTCACTGCTTGCTCCTTGGTTTCGCTTTTCAGCCTTCCGTGTCGTCTGCATCTGCCTCTTGCTCTCTTCCGCGCTGCATGGGTTGCTGCTTGCCCTGTTGGCTCTCCAAATTGTTCCTCCTCACCCTCTTCTGCTGCTGCCCTTTTATACAGCGAGAGGAGATTAGTGAATTGTCCCCAGGTGCGCTATCCACGCACCTGATCTTCATTGCAAATGTTGCTCCCTTGCCGCTCGCTCGCCGTCCATGCCTCCTCGCCACCATTTTGGGCTGGGCTTTGGCGTGCCCTGCCTCGCTGTCGGACTGCCGGCCCCGCCTCTCCACAAGGTGAAATCGATCAAAACAAACAATGATACACGAGGAGGGGCAAGTGATCTGAAACGAGAGGAAGGGTTAGTTTTCAAAAATAAAACAGGGAGTGACAAGACAACCTGAAACCAGACAAGACTTCACCCAGGTGTGACAGAGTCTATGGTATTGACCATAATGATGCGTGATCGCAGCATAAAAAAGGAAAGCACGCGCACAGAAAATCAAGTACATTTCCATATAAAACATAACGGAAGAACTTCCTATCATAATATTATCAGTTGTTAATATTACAGTAGTGTCACTCAAGCAACAAGTCATCTGTCTGTCAAAATGTTCTAAAGCCAACAGGACATCATGTATGAAGAAATATTGATTATACATCAGCTTGACAGGTATGCAAATTCACTGCTTGGTTTGTGTGGAAAAAAATAATTAAAAACATGAATGAAATACATCATCAAAATTAAATCAAATGTGAATTAATTTGTTTCTTTTATATGTGACACAGCACAATGTTCAACATGAACAACATCCTCAGGATTCCAGCATCAGCAGTCAACAGCTCTGTACAGCTGACACAGATGAAGGGCAAATGGATAGTACCCAAGACAGAGCTGCCACAGTTCAAGCAGTGAGTGACACTGCGGGTTACAATCTACTGAAATTGATGTATTGGTAACAGTGTAATATAGTTTTTAAATACCAACTACAGTACAGTAATGTGTGATTTGAAAACTCATGTACGGATGATAGGACTAAATGTTATATTAGAGCTAAAACATACTAGATATAGTATTTTGATCCGATGGTCGGATCATCACCATATTGTTGCTTTGTTCCTCTTTCGTATCACATTCTGTAGTGTGACCTCCTTATTTCCTGTTTTGCTCTGTCACCATGGTTGCATATTGTTTCCACCTGCTACTCTCGGTTCCCGCACACCTGTTCCCACTGATCACTGCCTTATAAAAGCCTGCCCCTTTTCGTTCTTCTGTGTCGGATCCTAGTTTGCTTTCATGCAACTGATGACGACTTGCCTTCCTTCCCGCTAGCTTTCGCGCTGCGTTTTGTTTATTCCAGCTGTCATGCTAATTGTTTTGTTTTCCATTTCTTGTGCCTTCGTGCCAAGTGTTTGTGTTTCCGTTTGCTTTCCCAGCTTTCATGCTAGCGCTTTGTGTTTGCCTTTTCTGTCTAGCACCAGTATTTTTGTTCCCAGCCTTTTTATTAGTTTAATAAATACTTCATATCTTACCTTTGCTGTGTTCTTGCCCGACGCATCCACGGAGGAACAAATCCGGCATCGCTATGCCACACAAGCTTCACATATAGTGAGAAAAGACTATGTAAAATGCAAATTACTTTTTATAAGGACTTTTTTTTTCTGTTGTGATCATTGTTCATGACATGTAACTATGAATGTCAGATCACAATATGTCAGGATACTTAATACAATTTCCATTGTTTTTGGATCTGAAAACACAGGCCGATGTACGGGCCAACTGTACTACTATGTGAGTACATATTATCTATTGTTTCATTGAAAATAAAATAGCGAAAGCTATTTGGTTGTCATCTGTTTTAACTATGAGACACAATTGTGTCAAAGTCTACCGCTTGTCCCTTTTGGGGTCGCAGGGGGTGCTGGGGCCTATCTCAGCTGCATTCGGGCGGTAGGCGGGGTACACCCCGGACAAGTCGCCACCTCATCGCAGGGCCAACACAGATAGACAGACAACATTCACACATGATTTTTTTATTTCATGCTTGAAATAAGAAATTATTACTTTAAAAAAAGCAGTTTTATACTTGTGAGTGTTGATGGCACAGCTTTGCAACAGTTGATATTCTAGTTTCAAGCATGTTTTACTCATTATAGGTCATAAAATCTCAGCAACAAGCTGTAATATCTTACCAAGATAATTTAGGACTGAAACACTTAAAACACACGTAAAACACTCTAACATAAAATCTGCTAAGTGAGAAGAATTATCTTATCAGACAAAAAATATGCGAACATCACCTTTTTTTGGAGATATTTAATCTTACTTGGATTTTAATTTTTAGAGTGTAGGTCGAAACCAAGTTTCTAAGTCATTTATGTATTATTTCATTCAATCAAAGTTTATTTATATAGCCCTTAATCACAAGTGTCTCAAAGGGCTGCACAAGCCACAACGACATTCTCGGCTCAGATCTCACATCAGGGCAAGAAAAAACTCGACCCAATGGGAAATAAGATGAAAACCTTGGAGGGGACCGCAGATATGGGACCCACCGCCCTCCTGGGCGACCAGTGCCATGGATGTCGAGTGGATCTAGTTAATAGTGTGAGAGTCCAGTCCATAGTGGGGCCAGCAGGGGATCATCTTCAGTGGAGAAAAGTCAGCAACGCAGAGACGTCCCCAACGGATGCACAGAGGAGTGGTCCCAAATTTAAACAGCTAGCACAACATCTGTGGTCACCTAATAAATTCTCCACGCAGGAGAGGGGGGCCAACCAGAAAAGGGACGGCAGATCAACTGGTGTAAAAGGGAGGTCTATTTAAAGGCTAGCGTATACAAATGAGTTTTAAGATGGGACTTAAACGCTTCTACCGAGGTAGCATCTTTAACTGTTACTGGGAAGGAATTCCAGAGTACTGGAGCCCGAATAGAAAACGCTCTATAGCCCGCGGACTGTTTTTGGGCTCTAGGGATCACTAAAAAGCTGGGACAGATGGTACAATGCAATCAGCAATATAGGATGAAGCTAGACCCTTTTGTATTTTATACGTAAGTAGTAAAACCTTAAAGTCACATCTTAAGTGCACAGGAAGCAAGTGCAGGTGAGCCAAGTATAAGCGTAATATGATCAAACTTTCTTTGTTGTCAAAAGTCTAATTTATGGGAAGATAACTGTTAAAACGCTGTTGAAGGATGTATCCACATTGGGAAGTGTTTTCCGAAATGCAGGAATAGTACATCCAGTGTGTCTAAATGATTCAAAAAATGGGGATTGGTTAAAAAAAAAGGATTCAGTGGGGAAAAGGTAATATAACAAAACAGGCATATGTGGATATGTGTCGCGATAAATGGACAGAGACACTGTAGCCAGCACTGCTGAGGAGGCGAAGTAAATCACATTTAGCCATGTATGGGATTTGCATTGTTTATTACGGCTACAGCGTAAACTTGGCAGACTGAGCAGTATTAGTTAGGCGAACTCGTCTTCATTTTGGCCTAGAGTGACTTTGACAGCTGACTGAGTATGGCGCCCGGATTATTGCCTGGCACTCTTTAATTGACCATTTGTCACACCTGCACCCAGGGAAGGATGGGGAGTCAAGTACAACACCATGCCCAGAAGAAAACTGGGCACTGCATGTTCTAAGGACTCACATACAGAATACTTCTTAAATATAGACTTTAAAATGTGAGCTGACTTGACTGCTAGTGAGTATGTACTGTATGTGCGTATGTATGTACTTATGTATGTATACATGCATCAGAGCAGTGTCACAATTTTCATGTTTGGGTAATCATTCCTCGCACATTGAGGCGCTTTTCCTTTTAAATTATATAAAACAGAAGGCATGCAGTGTGCATCTAGCGACAGTGGTGTGCAATAGAGAGGCGTAAAGATCGAGGGAATTAAAAAATTATCAGAGAAGAGGCGCTCATACATCCTGAAAGCATGCAGCGCATTTTTTAACCCCGGGGTTCACTGCTGCGGTGACCTAGATAGCTCAGAAGCACTGGGGTAATCACTGAAGAGAAGATTCCTGAGGCACAAACCCTTTAATTAGACATGAACGTTTAACAACTGATAGGGAAGAATATACACAGAATGAAAGAATGGGACACAGTAGACAATTCAGCTTGAGGGTGAAAGATGAATAACCACAAAAACAAAATATTAAATCTTGGACACAAGATACATTTGTCTTTTATTCTTAGCTTTCTGGTATTCACAAGATAGAACACAAGCAAGAAATTCAGTAGCTCTGTCAGCGCAAAGTAGGACATGATAGTCTCTTGGACGATGGGGAGCCACTCCTCTCCCTACATTCTCTCTCTTCTCGTGAGCTCTTTTGCTGGGTCCCTAATCAATCGATTTGGTGCATGCAACTCCAGACAGAGAATTATAAAGATAGAAACGTATTTAACTATATCGTTGAGTGCTCTGTCATGAATTAGAGCTGTGGATTAAGAATCCCCTTTGCTTATTTAGATATGTTGAGTTGCTATACTTCAATATGCATTCAATGCATGTTGATACTGCCAGGATATACAAGTAAATGGAAGGGAAGACTTACAACAAAAACAAAGCAACTTTTTTTTCCGAAAATTCACTGGCAAAATGCTTGTCTCACTCCAAAGCCACAAACCAAAGAAGGGAAGAGAAATAAAGAAAATAAGCAAATACAAGGAGTACAAATTAAGTGCTACTGTGACAGGGTCAATTAGGTAATGTAAATAATGTTTTTTATAATTGTGGAGGGGGGCGTTACCTGCGGGCCTACCGCGGAACGGAGTGTGCAAGGACCGGCTTCGGAAACAGCGACAGGTGCATCGATGGCCCAGGTGGGCTTTGTTATCTAATCACCTGTCGCCTTTATAAGCAGCAGCCGGAATTAGACAAGTAGATGGAGCTAGAGAAAGAGTGAGACACGGACTGAGAAAAACATTTTGCTGGAAACCAGAACACTCACACCTTGTGAGGAAAAATAAAACAGTGTTGTAACCTTGATTCGGGCTCGTGTGGTGGTCCGAGGAACCCACTGCAGGGCAACTTCAACAAAAATGTTTTATTATTGTTATAATTACACAAAATGTGTAAGTTACATGTAAATACCAGAACGTTGTTCAATGTTTTGTCAATGTGGAACCATTGTCTCTCTGTGTCTCCTACTACAATAATTGTTGTGACACCCGTCTCTATATATGCGTTGGACACACTTTCCTACTTCCCTTTCGTCCACGATAACGGGAGAGGTAGGCGTCCACGTGACGACAGAAAAAGTGTAGTTATTGTCTCGTTAAGAACTTAAGTTCACTGTCTTGGTCTGTATTATATTTGTGTCGGGGCTTGACGATGGCAGAACTACTTTGACAATGTTTGCATTGTCTGTATTGTTGGTAAAGTTCCGCTGAGCAGCAAACCATGGTGTCAGTCCTGTTCATTCTACCCACAACGCAGAGGAAAAGACCACCTGTTGCACTACTACAGTGTAAGTATAAATACACCAGTCATAATATTGATAATAAAATAAATAACATTGGATGTGAATAAAAAGTGTCTTATACGGCTGTTTAATCAACCTGAATTAGCTGGGTGAACATTATTCTGAATACTGACTGCTCCGTAGTATTAATTGGGCTTAGTTCTGAGTCCTTTCGAGTATGTTAGCACAGTGTTCCAAATTAACAATATTTTTCCCAAATCCCCTGAGTGATTGTTTTATTTCTTCAATTAGAGCTAATTGTTTCTTTTAAATGCTACAATAGTTGTCATAAATTGAAGGAAGGAAGCTAAAAAGCTAAATGGCAGACAAGAGTTGCACACTTAGTTGATTTTCTGGAAAATACCACACCTAGTGTTTTGGCAGATGATTGGATGTTTGTTTTAACCGAATTCACCTTCAACTAATGGATATTTTAGCTAGCAGTTCAAGTTTTTGCATTTGTGTAATGAGACGATTTAAAATCCTGCATTTGTATGACAAAACTCACAAAAAAATCGTAACGTTTGACAGTGAAGGTAAATCGTGTTCAACTAAATGCTCAAATAGGTGGTAATTGATCTATCCTATCCTTTTGTATCCAAACCAAAACAGCGAAAATTACAAGTTTTAATTAAATACATCCTTTCATACATAAATAAAAAGTTGATTAGCAAAAATAGATTTTTATTATTTACAGCAATTAAATGCACAATAAAGAAGTTAATTTTCTGAAATATAATAAAACAGTTGTTTTGCAAACCATCCAGCCATCCATCCATTCACTACCGCTTATTCACTTCAGGGTAGCGGGGGACGCTGGTGCCTATCTCAGCTACAATCGGGCAGAAGGCGGGGTACACCCTGGACAAGTCACCACCTCATCGCAGAGCCAACACAGATAGACAGACAACATTCACACTCACAAATACAAATATTAATTATTAATTGTTTCATTTATATAGATTTTATGGGCAAACTAGTGGAGCTTCCATAGGCTCCGCTGTAAGCGGACATTTAATTACATTTATTTCATATTTAGAGTACATTAAAAAAAAAAATACATCCGTTGTCATGTCTTTCATAGTGATTGTGAACGACAGGCAAAATTCCAAAAAAAGTGCAGTTCCCTTTGAAGGGTTTTCCTCAGGAACCCCGTCCATCCGTGTTCTACCGCTTGTCCCTCTTGGGGTCCTGCGATGAATATCATACATTGCAGCAAAGAATTTTTTACAGCTGTACCTAAGCCTTCATTCTGTCCTTTGTTTCATCATTTATGAGATAGTTTTATCAAGTCTGAGGCATATGAGTTTAACTACTGACAGATGGGACAGATGACACCCTTGCAGCCTGGGGACCATTTCTGGACCACAGCTCTATTTTTAATAGCCTTTGGCATATTGATGACAGTAAAAATTTTAACATTATTATTGGGATACACTAATTTGTTTGTCACATATGTTTTGTTCAGATAACTTAGCATACATTGACCCACAATAGATTGGAATCTTCCATCCATCCATTTTCTACCGCTTATTCCCTTTCGGGGTTGGGAGGGGGGGGCGCTGGCGCCTACCTCAGCTACAAACGGGCGGAAGGCGGGGTATACCCTGGACAAGTCGCCACCTCATCGCAGGGCCAACACAGATAGACGGACAACATTCACACTCACATTCACACTCTAGGGCCAACTCAGTGTTGCCAATCAACCTATCCCCAGGTGCATGTCTTTGGAAGTAGGAGGAAGCCGTAGTACCCGGAGGGAACCCACGCATTCACGGGGAGAACATGCAAACTCCACACAGAAAGATCCCGAGCCTGGATTTGAAACCAGGACTGCAGGACCTTCGTATTGTAAGGCAGACGCACTAACCCCTCTGCCACCGTGAAGCCCGGATTGGAATCTTTAATGTACAAAATATATCAAAGTGGAACCGACATCCTTACATTTTGTCTGTATTCAGCTCTCTGTTTTTTGTGTTGCATCAAATGGGATCTTCATTTAATGCGACTGAGGTTTCTTTAAAAATCAGTTTCAATGAAAAGACTGACGTTTGTAGTATAAAAGACCATAAAAGTGGGGCACAGGTGTTAGCAGGTGTGCTGTAAGGGTTGAAGCCTTTCCTCTTGGGTCTCTGTGTCACAGTGTCTTGTGTTTCTACGTGTTGACTGTGTACTTGGTTCCTGGCTTTCCAGTTTGGCACACCTGTCGCTGATTATCTCACTCACCTGCCAGCCATCTTCTCATCACCTCCACTCTACAAAAGCCGTGGTCTTCTCAAACGGCACTGCCAAATCGTTTCACAGTTCTACACGTGGTAACGCTTCGAGACATTTTCCTAGCAGTCTGGCATTTTTGATGATCTTGCTGGCCTGCTGTTTTTGTTTTTTATGCTCCTGGTGTTTTTGCACCTCAACTTAACCCTGCTTCCCTCTGCCTTCAGTTCCTACGTACTACAAACCTGCCTGCCTGCCAAACACCTCCACTACAGCTGATTACTTCCCTCCCTCATCCCACGTTTGTTTAAATTAAAACCTTTGGACTTTGGATCTGTCTTGTCTGATTTTGCTTCTCTCTCTCTCTCTCTCTCTCTCTGTCCAGCTGTGGTTCTCTGATACTCCCTCATTGTCATTCTGGAGGGATGTCTGTACTCCAAACAAGTCTGCAGATGGAGATTGTCTGCTCTTACACTGTTCCTCCAGACCATGTCTGTATAGATCAGGTGTCCGAAGTGGCTACTTTCACCTGCAGCTAATTTTTTATTGATTTTGCTTCATTCTGAAAATAAAATAAATTCCTGATTATATATTCAATCATGGCTTCACGGTGGCAGAGGGGTTAGTGCGTCTGCCTCACAATACAAAGTTCCTGCAGTCCTGGGTTCAAATCCAGGCTCGGGATCTTTCTGTGTGGAGTTTCAATGTTCTCCCCGTGAATGCGTGGGTTCCCTCCGGGTACTCCAGCTTCCTCCCACCTCCAAAGACATGCACTTGGGGATAGGTTGATTGGCAACACTAAATTGGCCCTAGTGTGTGAATGTTGTCTGTCTATCTGTGTTTGCCCTGCGATGAGGTGGCGACTTGTCCAGGGTGTACCCCGCCTTCCGCCTGATTGTAGCTGAGATAGGCGCCAGCGCCCCCCGCGACCCCAAAAGGGAATAAGCGGTAGAAAATGGATGGATGGATATTCAATCATTTGCTTTGTCACTTATAACTCAGTTAGCACAGTGGTTCTCAAACTTTTTTCTCCAGGCACCACCTCAGAAATGTCTTGGCTCTCCAAGTACCACCATAATGACCAACATTAAAATATAATGGCATAATGGGCCTAAGTATTCATTAAAAAACAAGACATAGGTCTTTTTAAAGGGGCCATATTATGCAAAACCAACTTTGTTTACCTGATAGTACCTGCTTAAGTGTATTTAGGATCTGCATAGGACCCGGAAATTTGACATCAAATAGTGTAGGCATTGCAAAGATATGTATAAAACAATCTTACCTTCTTTCCTACTTCCTCCAAATGGTCAGTTTGTATTTTTGTGACGTGTTTTATTTCTGTGACATCAGTGGATTAATCCATATATGGTAGAGATTTTAATATTTTTAATGCTAACTACCAGTGTTGGGACTAAAGCGTTACAAAGTAACGTGTTACTGTAACGCTGTTACTTTTGGCGGTAATTAGTAGTCTAACGCGTTATTTTTTATATTCAGTAACTCAGTTACTACATGACGCGTTACTGCGGTATTTTACGTGGGGGGGGGGGGGGGGGGGGGAATAACAAGACATCATGGCGTAGCCGAAGCCGAGTTTTTTAACATGGAGATATTCTCACTACTTTTCTTTTGTCGAGACTCGAGCACAATGAAAATAACATTTTAGTTAAATGTAAGTTGTGTCTTGGATCAAAGATCCTATTTACTGCCCAAAACAGCAATTAAAATCTGTTGAAAAAGCTACAAAAGCAGCATGCTTTGACAAAGCTAGTAAAGAGAGACACAGACACCGATGCCACTTCACCTTCACCTAAGAATTTTAACGGAGGGACTGCTAGCCAGGACAACATTGATAGAGCCATTGCAGCGTATGTGCTAGAAGACATGCAGGCTACTTCTACAGTGGAGTCACCCGCTTTCAGGCTGCTAATTAGCATGATACCGGCGTCAAACAGCAGATGGCACGGAAAACATTTTCCACGTACCTGGACAGTGAGTACATAAACATAGAAAGCGACCTAAAGGATACACTCCAAACTCTTCCTCTGCTCATCATTCAGCAATGAAGGTACACACACTCTGTCAATTTTCTTATATTCTCTTTCATTCTAGACTTCTAGAGTGTTTGACTATCACTCTAAATGTATAGACTATAAAGTTCACAAAACACAAATAGGGATCCTAGTGGGCCAGGCTAATCTTTCCTTTTTTTTAAAACTAAAAGTGAGGGAATACGTACAGTGTTCTGGGCTTTCAGTACAGTGTTGATCTCCTGAAAACGTGATTTTATTTCACAATTCCTTGAGAGATAAAAAGGCCCGGTTAGACGTGTGCTGTATACAGTGACATGACATATAATCATGACATGTGTGCCTTCCTTGGGTGAAGCCAGGTTTTCAGGTATGTTTTGACCTATTGTTATTGTGCGGTTTGTTACTTATGTATGTTATGTTGCAGCCATTTACAAACCCCGTTTCCATATGAGTTGGGAAATTGTGTTGAATGTAAATATAAATGGAATACAAAGATTTGCAAATCCTTTTCAACCCATATTCAATTGAATGCACTACAAAGACATGATATTGGATGTTCAAACATAAACTTCATTTTTTTTTTTGCAAACAATAATTAACTTAGAATTTCATGGCTGCAACACGTGCCAAAGTAGTTGGGAAAGGGCATGTTCACCACTGTGTTACATCATCTTTTCTTTTAACAACACTCAATAAACGTTTGGGAACTGAGGAAACTAATTGTTGAAGCAATTGAAAGTGAAATTCTTTCCCATTCTTGTTTTATGTAGAGCTTCAGTCGTTCAACAGTCCGGGGTATCCGCTGTCGTATTTTACGCTTCATAATGTGCCACACATTTTCGATGGGAGACAGGTCTGGACTGCAGGCGGGCCAGGAAAGTACCCGCACTCTTTTTTTTACAAAGCTATGCTATTGTATAACATGCTGAATGTGGTTTGGCATTGTCTTGCTGAAATAAGCAGAGGCGTCCATGAAAAAGACGGCGCTTAGATGGCAGCATATGTTGTTCCAAAACCTGTATGTACCTTTCAGCATAAATGGTGCCTTCACAGATGTGTAAGTTACCCATGCCTTGGGCACTAATGCACCCCCAGACCATCACTGATGCTTGCTTTTGAACTTTGCTTCGATAACAGTCTGGATGGTTCGCTCCCCCTTTGGTCCGGTTGACACGATGTCGAATATTTCCAAAAACAATTTGAAATGTGGACTCGTCAAACCACAGATTCCCTTTTCCACTTTGCATCAGTTCATCTTAGATGATCTCAGGCCCAGAGAAGCCTGCGGCGTTTCTGGATGTTGTTGATAAGTAGCTTTCGCTTTGCATAGTAGAGGTTTAACTTGCACTTAAAGATGTAGCGACAAACTGTATTTAGTGACAGTGGTTTTCTGTAGTGTTCCTGAGCCCATGTGGTGATATCCTTTAGAAATTGATGTCGGTTTTTGATACAGTGCCATCTGAGGGATCAAAGGTCACGGTCATTCAATATTGGTTTCTGGCCATGCCGCTTACGTGGAGTGATTTCTCCAGATTATCTAAACCTATAGATGATATTATGGACCGTAGATGTTGAAATCTCTAAATTTTTTGCAATTGCACTTTGAGAAACGTTGTTCTTAAACTGTTTGACTATTTGCTCATGCAGTTGTGGACAAACGGGTGTACCTCGCCCCATCCTTTCTATTGAAAGACTGAGCATTTTTTGGGAAGCTGTTTTCATACCCAATCGTGGCACCCACCTGTTCCCAATTAGCCTGCACACCTGTGGGATGTTCCAAATAAGTGTTTGATGGGCATTCCTCAACGTTATCAGTATTTTTGCCACCTTTCCCAACTTCTTTGTCACGTGTTACTGGCATCAAATTCTAAAGTTAATGATTATTTGCCCCAAATTTTTTTTATCATTTTGAACATTCAATATGTTGTCTTTGTAGCATATTCAACTGAATATGGCTTGAAAATTATTTGCAAATCATTGTATGCTGTTTATATTTACATTTAACACAATTTCCCAACTCATATGGAAATGGGGTTTGCGAATAGTTTTGTCAATTTGTTCTGGCCCAAAATAAATTTTCCCTCTGAAACATGTCTTTGTCTTTGTGAGTTGTATGTAGACCACATCGCTTAGCAGAGTTGAGTGATGCAAATGCATGTCAGGTTGACCAACAGATTGTATTATTCTCCAATGCAATAGCAGTACTGAAATGAAGGCTAAAACGGCATTAATGGGAGCCTTAAAAAAGAGAAAAAAAGAAGTAACTAAATAGTTACTTATCACAGTAGCCCATTACTTTTTGGTATAAGTAACTGAGTTAGTAACTGTGTTACTTTTGATATTAAGTAACTAGTAACGTAACTAGTTACTGGTTTTCAGTAACTAACCCAACACTGCTAACTACATATATTGCTAGCATACACATACATCTAATGATATGAGCATATTGATTTTACCATCATATCTTTATCCTAACTATAATATAATTATTTTAGTATATGATTAGGTAATACTGTAAATGGTGAGTTTTAAAGTCACACATATAAAGAGACACACTAAATAGAGTCCTGACACGCGGGTGTCGGTATTGGGCAGCAATAGTCATCAAGATAAGGCAGCGAATGAGCAGTTACCTTGGACACCAGACTCAGCTGGGACAAAGACAACCCAATTCCCCTTTGGAAAAGAATATCAGACTTTGCGCAGAAGGAGAAGAAAGACATTTTGCAAGGTGCCAAAGGAAGCAGCCTGTCTCATTTTCCCTGCTTGTGGCCACGAGGGAATTGTATTTCTTTGTCCGCCTTCTGCCCGAAATCAGCTGAGATAGGCTCCAGCCATCCCCGTGACCCCAAAAAGGACAAGCGGTAGAAAATGGATGGATGGCTGGATGCTTCAAACAATCACACTGTAAAATAAATCTAAGATGGTGAATCTAAAATTTGACAATGACTTTGTGAGCTTTATTGGAGATTAAATAAACATGCATAGGAGAAAAAGTTCTCCCCCCTTTAATTTGGTGACCTCAACGTGATCTCTGATAGCCGCAGCTGGACGTCTTCACACCATTTAAAGTTAAGGTAGGCAGAAAGCTTTTTTTACATTTCAGCATATTGTTATTTTTTTATTTGATTGTGTGGAAAGTCTGTCAAAGTTTTTTATTATTCTGCAGTGATTTATGGATAATGACAACATTACAGTGTGTTTGCTTGAACGTTTCTTTCTGTTTACAATCGTTTTAATCTTTTCTGTTATTCTAGTTAAGTCGCATTCTGTTTGGCAATGCTGAAAGAACTGAGGGAAGATAAATAAATAAAATAAATTAAGTTAAACAAGACCTGGATAGGACCATGGTCTAAATTAAAAATAGTACATTTTGTGTGAAAGATTACAAAATATTTGATCTTTTCATAGTCATTTTTCTCTGAGAGAACTGGAAGTTTTTGAGGTGAGGTTAATGGTCAAAGTATGATGAGACATATTTTAAACACAATTT
Organism: Nerophis ophidion; assembly: GCF_033978795.1. NCBI lineage: Eukaryota > Metazoa > Chordata > Actinopteri > Syngnathiformes > Syngnathidae > Nerophis > Nerophis ophidion. The sequence goes on from NC_084618.1 coordinate 48,695,378, forward strand.
GATAAAGCCAAGATTGGTAAGTAGAAGCAGACATTTAAATATGACCTAATTAGAAGGTAGAAGGTATAGGTGGCGACTTCTCCAGGGTGTACAACACCTTCCGACCGAGTGTAGCTGAGATAGGCACCAGCGCCGCCCGCGACCCCAAAGCAAATAAGCGGTAGAAAAATGGATGGATGGATGGATGTAGAAGGTATAGATTATTAAAGGGGAACATTATCACAATTTCAAAAGGTTTAAAACCAATAAATATCAGTTCCCAGTGGCTTATTTTATTTTTCGAAGTTTTTTCAATATTTTACCCATCCCGGAATATCCCTAAAAAAAGCTTTAGGTGCCTGATTTGTGTTATCTGCGAAGCCACTGTCCATTTTCCTGTGACGTCATCCAGTGATTCCAATACAAACAACATGGCGGATACCACAGCAAGATATTGCGACATTAGCTCAGATTCAGACTCGGATTTCAGCGGCTTAAGCGATTCAACAGATTACGCATGTATTGAAACGGATGGTTGGAGTATGGAGGCAGGTAGCGAAAACGAAATTGAAGAAGAAACTGAAGTTATTGAGCGAATAGCTATTCGGCCATATCTGCCTTAGCATCGCCGGTAAAATGTGCGGACCAAACGATCAGGACTTTTGCATCTTGTGAAACTGGAGCAACTTAAATCAGTCGATTGGTAAGTGTCTGTTTGGCATTAAATGTGGGTGCAAGGAAACGCTGGATGCAAATATAACTACAAATGTACATACAACTAGCCTAAATAGCATGTTAGCATCGATTAGCTGGCAGTCATGCCATGACCAAATATGTCTGATTAGCACATAAGTCAATAACATCAACAAAACTCACCTTTGTGATTTCGTTGACTTTATTGTTGGGAATGCATCTGCTTTGAGTCTCGCAGGATATCCACACATTCCTGCCATCTCTGTCGTAGCATCGCCGGTAAAAACCAAACGAGGGACTTTCGCATCTCTTGACACTGGAGCAATTTAAATCCGTCAATTGGTAAGTGTTTGTTTGGCATTAAATGTGGATGGAGGGAAAGGCTGGATGTAAATATAGCTACAAATGAGGCATAACAATGAAATATGTACATACAGCTAGCTTAAATAGCATGTTAGCATCGATTAGCATGCCATGCTAATCGATGCACATTCTACGTAAATCAACTTGAATCCGTCCCTGATCGTGTTGTTACACCCTCCGACAACACACCGACGAGGCATAATGTCTCCAAGGCTGCGGAAAACGGTCGAAAGAACGGAAAATAACAGAGCTGATTTGACTTGATTCGTGTAATGTGGTGGAGAAAATGGCGTTGACTACCTAGGTGACGTAACGTTTTGACGTCATCATTCCGAGAGCAAATAATAGAAAGGCGTTTAATTCGCCAAAATTCACCCATTTAGAGTTCGGAAATCGGTTAAAAAATGATATGGTCTTTTTTCTGGAACATCAAGGTATATATTGACGCTTACATAGGTCTGGTGATAATGTTCCCCTTTAATGATAATAGATGTTTGACATTGTACGCCATTAAGAGAACAAAAGTTGCGCGCAGAAAAAAACTTGAAGGAAAAGCAAGTTATTATGAACAAAGAATGTGGAGTTCGAAGTGTCAAGTGTAATGGAAATAAAAAAGATGCATTGAATAGGTTTGATTTTGATCCATTCCTACCGAAACCTTTCCTTCACCAAAACATATTTTGTACCAAATTAAATAAGTATCTTGCTGCCAAAATAGCTTATGTGTTTAGATCCGGGAGAATAGTTAGATAAAAAATAGAATGAATGCTACCTTAAAATAAGAGTATCTGATAAATATTGACCAATTCTTACAAACTGTACCCTCCCTGGTAAATATTTTTTTAACCAATCTCCACCCAGCCCCCTTATTCCATATCTTTACATCTTATCTAGTAGAGTTGAATGACTAATGGTATCAAATACTTTTTTGATCAATAAAGATACCAACTGCCTACTTTTTATGCTACATGTATTCAATAGTACCAATTATCGCCATTGAGGTTGTTCTTCTGGACCTAAAACCATACTGATTATACATCATTGATTATATGATGTTTCTCAAAAAACGTTTCAAGTTGAGAATTAAATAGTTTCTGTAAAATCTTTAAGAACTGAGGCATAAGAGAAAAATTGGGAAAAGCATGTTTGCTGTCACCTTTGTAGAGTGAGGTTACCTTATCGATTTTCATTTTACTTGGAAAGCGGCCAGTCTGGAATGACAGGTTACATGTATAAGTTAAGGGTTTTACAATATTCAGTATAACTTTTTGAACCAATATCATGTTGATATCATTGCAGTCAGTGGAGCACTTACTCTTGCACTTCCGCACAATGTTTGTCACTTCTTGCTCATTGGTAGCTGAGAGGAAGAATAACAAAGAATTCTGTTTAACAGTTGATTTTGTAACTCTATTGTCTGGGATTTTAACAGCCAACTTTGGATCAACATTTACAAAAAAACTATTGAACGTATTAACTACATTACTCATATTATAATCTTTACCATTGTCATCAATAACGTAATCAGGATATGTCGACTTTGAATAACCTTGTTTAATTGGGCTATTCAAAACATCCCAAGATCCTTTTATTTTGTTTTTCTTTGCTTGTTCTTATACTTTGTAATATCAGTTGATTACTTTTTGTACTTCCTATATCTTTGTTTGACTTCTTTTGTTTTTACTTTGATGAACTGTTTGTAGAGATTGTTTTTGTTTTTACAGGCATTAATTATCCCTTTTGTAATCCAAGGGCTTATTTTATGTTTTCCTTTTATAAAACATTCTCTCACAGGGCAGTGTTTATTATGTAGGGAAGTGAAGATGTCTAAAAAAATTGCAATAAGCACTGTCCACATTTGGTTCTCTGTAAATTGAAGTCCAATCTTGAACCGCTAAGCTATTGTTTAGGGCACGGGTTGTTTCCTCAGTTATTATTCGTTTAAAGATGTTTGCCATAGAGTCTTTGGTTTTCTTGAGATTGCAGTCATACTAAGTAAAAACAGGTAAATGGTCAGTGATATCACATATAAATAGGCCTCTGGTGAATTGATTTCCTATAATGCTGGTAAAAATGTTGTGGATGATTGTGGAACTATGTGTCGTTATTCTGCTTGGTTTGGTTATGGTTGGATATAGAGACAAGCTGTACATTTTGTCAATGAAGTCATCAATGTTTTTTTGCTTGGTGAGATTTAACTAATCAATGTTAAAATCACCACAGATAAATATGTTTTTATGGTTTACAGAGGAAAAAAGTTTAATTTGAAAATTTCTGTGCTTGAACCAGGTGCCCGATATACAAAACTCATGGAGATATTTGTCTTCTAATCATTTAGAATTTCCACTGTCAAATATTCAAATAATCCATCAACAGCTATGTTCATATTTGTTAAAACGTTAAATTTAAGAGATTTATGAATGTACAAAGCTCCCCCCACCCCATTCCTATTTAATTTATTCTGTCTGTTTATCTTAATTCATAGCCATTCAGACAAAAATCAATACCTTTATCATTGTTGAACCAGGTTTCAGTCATTGCAATAATGCTAAATGGATTAGCAAATTATTTCAAGTAATTCTTGATAGCCTCAAAGTTAGTGTACATGCTTTGACTAATGAAATGTATTATTGACAGACTATCTTCTGACTTTACACTGTTTTCATATCGTTCATTCACAATTGCAGATGAAAAATATTAGCAGGATCTATCTCAATATGAGTCTCTGTTGAGGTGTGCTCTCGATACTCACACTTTTCCAGTTATTTTTGTTGATGTTGTAGGATCTTCTGTAACATGTCCACATCAGTACTTGGTGTGGTGTGTGTTCTTGGTGTGGGTAGCATTGAGATGATCTAAAAGTCACAAAGTTACCTTGATACCAAGTACTGGGTCAATGCCAATACTTATCAAGATCTTCGATTTTCTTCACCACCAAGACTTGTGCTTCCTTTGGTGTCCCATTTAGTTTTGATGAAGATCTTCCAGTTAGTTACCCAGGTTTGTTGAATCTTGTTTTGCTTTTTAAGTTGTTGTGCGATCCTTGCGATGTCAGCATTTTTCTTTGACAAGTGTTCATTCTTGAACATGATCGTACCTTTTAGTTTGCGTTATTGTTTTAATAGTTCCATTTTATTTTTCCAGTTCGTAAACCTCATGATGACAGCTGGTGTTCTCTGGTTCTTCGTAGGCAGTGTGTGACAAGTTTCGATGTGCTCCAGATCAATCTCTATCCCCCTGCTCCGGAGATAAGAAGCCACCTGCGAGTGCCTGACGGTTGCGTCCACGCCAGGCAAGCAGACTGCTGGACTTGAGATTGAGCAGTAGCAGGCTACTGGGATAGAGTTGGCTGCTGGGCTGGTGCTGGTTGATTTGCTGGAGGTCGCACGGGAGTAGGCTGCTGGGCTAAAGGTTGCGCAGGAGCAGGCTGGTAACCTGGGGCAGGCTGCTGGGTTTGTGGTCGAGCTGGTGGCATCATTGGAAGACCCACTGGAAACGAAGTTGGTGGTGTTGTCAGAAGACCCATTGGAGACGGCGTTAGTGGCGTCGTCGGAAGACCCACTGGAGATGAAGCTGTTGGCGAGGAAGGAAGCGGTGTTGAAGGAGTAGCTGTAGGCTTGGCAGGAAGCGGCGTCATCAGAGGAAGGGCTGGAGCTGACTGCCGTGGTGGAGGCGAGGCAGGGAGCGTTGTCGGAGGACCCATTTGAGAAGCTAGTGGCGTCAGACCCTCTTGAGTGGTAGTGATGGAAAATATGATTATTTTTACTGACCCGGGTACCTGAGAGTCACTCACGAAAGTGAACCGATTTACTTACTTCACTTGAGTCACTCGTCACAAAACGTATGTGAAGATTTTCACACACGACTCACTTGATTCACTCAGCACAGAGCACATGGTTGGAATGTAGCACATGATTGGTGACTAAACAAGTTTCGCTGTCATCTGTCAACCGTCACAAGGCGCAACATTTAATGGCTTGTAGTTTTTTGCCAACAACTTATATCTCTCTCTTCCTGTGGGCTCATCATTCAGCTACTAATAATATTAATGCAAATCGAATAAGATCGCTGCATTGCCATCCATCAATTTTCTACTGTTTGTCCCTCTCGGGTTCACAGGGTTCCATTGTGGTATAATTTAAATTCTATCTATATTTGATGGCAGAAGTGTTGCAACAGTGCCTGTTGCAGGTGAAAAGGTGGCATACACCGTAGGAAATGCTCACTTGTGTGAATTATATGGACAAAATAAAAACTAAATGTAAAAAAAAAAAATAACAATAGTTACAATTACAGATTTAACTGTGCAATATTAAATACAATACCAAACTATAACAGAGTACAACAGGCTCACAAAGACGCGATATCAGTTTTCAATGGTTCCTTTCTTACTCTCCGACGTCAACGGTCCCGCCCCCAATGACCAGTTAGTGCGTGTCACTGACCACAGAACCCTTTTCCACTTTGCATCGGTCCATCTTAGATGAGCTCGAGCCCAGCGAAGCCGGCGGCGTTCCTTGGTGTTGTTGACAAATGGGTTTCGCTTTGCATAGTAGAGTTTTAACTTGCACTTACAGATGTAGCAACCAACTGTAGTTACTGACAGTGGTTTTATGAAGTGTTCCTGAGCCCTTGTTGTGATATCCTTTACACACTGATGTCGGTTTTTGATGCAGTACCGCCTGAGAGGTCAAAGGTCCGTAATATCATGGCTTACGTGCAGTGATTTCTCCAGATTCTCTGAACCTTTTGATGAGTTTACGGACCGTAGATGGTAAAATCCCTAAATTCCTTGCAATAGGTCGTTGAGAAATGTTTTAAAACTGTTCGACAATTTTGCTTAGAAAATTGGTGTACCTTGCCCCATTCTTGTTTGTGAATTACTTAGCATTACATGGAAGCTGCTTTTGTACCCAATCATGGCACCCACCTGTTCCCAATTAGCCTGCACACCTGTAGGATGTTCCAAATAAGTGTTAGATGAGCATTTCTCAACATTATCAGTATTTATTTCCACCTTTCCCAACTTCTTTGTCACGTGTTGCTGGCATCAAATTCTAAAGTTAATGATTACTTGCAAAAAAAAATGTTTATCAGTTTGAACATGAAATATGTTGTCTTTGTAGCATATTCAACTGAATATGGGTTGAAAATGAATTGCAAATCGTTGTATTCCGTTTTTATTTACATCTAACACAATTTCCCAACTCATATGGGAACGGGGTTTGTATTTTTAAAAGCCCATGTGTTCTGTAACATATTAAGATTGTCTGGAAAATATAGAACACACCATATCATACCTCACCATTTTGTTTTAGTTAGTAAGCTACATCTTGTTTCAGAGAAGATGATGGATGACTTCACCAACAAACGGTTATTTTGTGGTTATCGCCTTCAGAAAACTATATAAATAGTTCAAGTAGTTTTTGCTTTTCAGAAAACCAACAAATTATTAGTAGTGGTAAAAATTTATTAAAAAAACATGACATTGATAGTTGATATGAAAATAGTGTGAGTCTCTTTATAAACAGAATCTTCTGCGGAATACCTAAATTGCTATATTTGCGATAAGCAACTCAATGTCAGATCCACGGTTAGATATAAGTCACAAAAACACATTATCATTTTCCCCAACGTTGTACAGTATATAGTACTTTACACATGTAGATGCAAGCACATGCATAACAAGGTGATAACTGCTGGGATGTACACTCATTTCCACAACGGGTGTGTTCGGTTCAATGCACACGAGTGATAATATGGCCTTATAGTGAAGAAAAATGTGTCGACCGGCTGATATACCTCCACTGACCCAAATCAAATCACGCCCTTGACTGCCTCTTCCCGCCTGTTTGACATAACCGCGAGGCAATACTACCGTATGCAATCAGCAAAATGGTGTCAGTGTCCAGTCAGCACTTTTCTCACTGAGCTTGGGGATTATCACTTCATATATATTTATGAACGCACACAATCTCACGAGACTTTACAGATGTGATGTGTTAAGAAGAGAGAAAAGGCATACTATTTTTCTGGGTTTCCATTCAAGTAATTGAAAAGGGATTGGAGAAAGAAAAGGCGGTGAATCCATACATATTTGAACCGTGATGATTAGTATCAACTTGTTCGCCTTATAAAGAACTTCCCTCACTCTGTTATTTTAGTATAAGGAGAAATGCAAGCTTCACCTCAGGCTTTTTCTATAGCTTTGTAGTGTTGAGACAAGCATAAAGCAGCAGGCGAAGTGATGCGTTCCCTCTTTATATTAATTAATAAAATATTCTCCAGTTTACTCCCGCAATAAAATATAAAAAAGCAGAATTCCTCTATAACCTGGATGGAGACCTCCTGTAACCCCCTGCTTGTCCACACTGGACTGAACTCTCACATTATCACAAATAATTTATAATATCTGTACCCACTTGGCATCCATTGTAGCCGGTTACCCAGGAAGAAGGTCCCCACATCTGCGACCCCTTCCCAGGTTTTCTGTGTTTTCCCATGTGTTCAGACATTGGACGTCAATGTGGTTTGTGCAGCCCTTTGAGGCACCTGTGATTAAGAGCTACATACGTAATCTTTGATTGATTGGTTGATTGATTGAGTACAGGCTAAGCAAATGTGAGTACAGGTGAAGCAGGAAAGTGAGAAAAGGAAACAGGACTTTAAAATTGCTAAACTTGAGTTTGAGCGGCAGAAAGTTGAGTTAATGAGACAAGGCCATGTTGGGGAGGGTTTAATGGGTGACTTGCGCACATTGGGAATGCAAGGACAAAAGGATGTGATTAGTGGCTGGTTCCTAAGTTCAATGACAAAGACCCTTAAAACTTTTTTCCCCCTATTTGACAGTTTAGCAGAGGCTCTAGGCTGATCTGATGCCACATGTATTAATGCTACAGTGTGTTTTGGTGTATGTGCTGAAAGCTTCATTTATGATTGCTGCCTTTGGTCAAAGCTTAACTCTTAGGTTTTGTTCAGATTTGCTTTCTTTTATTTAGACTCTCCGTGCTTCAGGAAACCCTCGTAACAAATTGTCTCCCAGAACACTATGACAACAGATGCTCATTGGCCCACCATATTTAAAGGGGAACATTATCACAATTTCAAAAGGGTTAAAAACAATACAATTCAGTTCCCTGTGGCTTGTTGTATTTTTTGAATTTTTTTTCAAAATTTTACCGGTCCCGGAATATCCCTAAAAAAAGCTTTAAAGTGCTTGATTTTCGCTATTTGCGATGCGACTATCCATTTCCTTGTGACGCCATACAGTGCTGGCAATGTAAACAAACAATGGCGAAGAGCACAGCAAGATATAGCGACATTAGCTCGGATTCAGACTCGGATTTCAGCGGTTTAAGCGATTCAATAGATTACGCATGTATTAAAACGGATGGTTGGAGTATGAAAGTATTGAAGAAAAAACTGAAGCTATTGAGTGAATAGCTATTGACGCTATTCATAGCCATAGCATGGCCGAATAGCTGCGTTAGCATCTCCGGTAAAATGTGCGAACCAAATGATCAGGACTTTCGCATCCCTTGACTTTGGAGCAACTTAAATCCGTCGATTGGTAAGTGTTTTTGTTGCATTAAATGTGGGTGGAAGGAAACGTTATATAGTTGCAAATGCATCTGCACGTTATCCATACATCTCTGTGCCATGTCTGCTTTAGCACCGCCGGTAAATAGCATGTTAGCATCGATTAGCGCAGCATGTTAGCATCGATTAGCTGGCAGTCAACATCAACAAAACTCACCTTTGTGATTTTGTTGACTTTATCGTTGCAAATGCATCTGCAGGTTATCCATACATCTCTGTGCCATGTCTGTCATCGCCGATAAAATGTGGAGACACTCCAGCAAATTCAATGGGAGTCTGGCGGCAGACACTTTCGCATCTTCGGGCCGGTGGTGCAACTTGAATCCCTCCCTGTTAGTGTTGTTACACCCTCCGACAACACACCGACGAGGCATGATGTCGCCAAGGTTCCAAAAAATAGTAAAAAAAAACGGAAAATAACAGAGCTGAGACCCGGTGTTTGTAATGTGTTGAAAATGAAAATGGCGGCTGTATTACCTTGGAGACGTCACATTCTGACGTCATCACCACATGAGTGATAAACAGAAAGGCGTTTAATTCGCCAAAATTCACCCATTTAGAGTTCGGAAATCGGTTAAAAAAATATATGGTCTTTTTTTCTGCACCATCAAGGTATATATTGACGCTTACATAGGTCTGGTGATAATGTTCCCCTTTAATGACTCGCGTGAATACAATTTTTATTATTTATTGCAGAGCATCGCCGTGCATCCATTTTCTACCGCTTGTCTCTCTTAAGGTCGCTGGGGGTGCTGGAGCTTATCCCAGTTGCACTCAGGCAGAAGATGGACAAGTCCCCCACTTCATCACAAGGCCAATTTTCACACTCTTGGGCCAATTTAGCGTCGCCAATCAACCTATCCACAGGTGCATGTCATTGGAGGTGGGAGAAGGGAACCCAGGCAGTTATGGGGAGAGCATGCAAACTCCATACAGGAAGAACCTGAGCACGGGGATTGAACCCGGGCTTGTGTGGCACAAGGATGAACACCTGTACTTCCGCACTGCCCTGAAGAGCATCTCAAAAACTAAATTCCCAACAAGATCTGCACTCTATGAAGGTTTCACACTAACCTTACTGTGTTGTTTTTTGAGCTGAAATTATGCATTTTTTCCAAATGTTGAATAATTTACAACAAAAATGGTCATATAAATAAAAGAAATTGGTTTTATTCTATATTGTGTATAACTACACTGCGTCATGTCCACTGTCCAGTTTAAAGGCCTACTGAAACCCACTACTACCGACCACGCATTCTGATAGTTTATATATCAATGATGAAATATTAACATTGCAACACATGCCAATACGGCCGGTTTAGTTTACTAAATTACAATTTTAAATTTCCCGCGGGGTTTCCTGTTAAAAACCTCGCGGAATGATGACGCGATGATGACGCGTGTTTGTGACGTTATTGGTTGGAGGGCACATATTAGCCCAGCACCACTTACGGCTAAAATTTGTCTCTTTTCATCGTGCAATTACACACTATTCTGAACATCTGTGTTGCTGAATCTTTTGCAATTTGTTCAATTAATAATGGAGAAGTCAAAGTAGAAAAATGGAGGTGGGAAGCTTTTAGCCTTTAGCCACACAAACACACGGTGTTTCCTTGTTTAAAATTCCCGGAAGTGAAGCTTTACTATGGATCAGAGCGGTCAAGCGAACATGGATCCCGACTACATCTCAACCGGCAGTTTTCGGTGAGAAAATTGTGGAAATAAGTCGCCTCTTACCTGAGATCAGCATAGCCAGCGTCCTCCTGCAGCTGCCGTGACTTCTCTCAGAGACTCTGTCGTCAAAACACCCTTGGCCACACCCCTCCGACTTAAAGGTACTATTTAACTCACTAAAACACTAGCAACACAATAGGCAGATAAGGGATTTCCCAGAGTTATCCTAGTAAATGTGTCTAAAAACATCCGAATTGCTCTCACTGCAATCGCCTTTTTTTTCTTCTTCTAGGCCTTCACTCTAAATTTACTCATCCACGAATCTTTCATCCTCCCTCAAATTAATAGGGAAATATTCGCTTTCTCGGTCCGAATAGCTCTTGCAGCTGGTGGCTCACATTATATACAATCTGAGGATGTGAGGAGGCCTACAACCAGTGACGTCACGCGCACATCGTCTGCTACTTCCGGTAAAGGCAAGGCTTTTTTATTAGCGACCTAAAGTTGCAAACTTTATCATCGATGTTCTCTACTAAATCCTTTCAGTAAAAATATGGCAATATCGCGAAATGATCAAATATGACACATAGAATGGACCTGCTATCCCCGTTTAAATAAGAAAATCTCATTTCAGTAGGCCTTTGAATACATCAACTAGTGTTATACATTTAGAACATGTAGACTATATACCTCATATATCTGTCTTTGTCTGTGTGTTAGCTTGAAAAATTACGAATTTGGTGTTTTGGGTTGTCAAGTTGTGCAAACATTAGCTGAACAGTGTGCCGAGGACATCAGATAATGAGCACTGTATAGGTATCTTGGCATATTTAATTGGCGAACAAGCTCGCTTATGGTGTACTACAGAAGTAATGGTAGAGTAAGCGACCATAATTCAATCAATATGAGGAATTTCTAATGATTGACTTCGACCTACTTACTGTTGCGTAGATGTCCGAATGGTTAGTCTACTGATGGCGATTCAAGTTGGTAGTATTCTAAACAGGAGAAAATCGAGCCATAAGGTTTACAACGTGTCTTGTTGTCTATTAAGGCCAAGGTGAAGTGCGTCCATATGGCTTCTCTATTTTTCAAGTTTGGAAGACACATTGTAGTAACGGTACGAGAATTTCATATCACGGTTCTTGTGACCACAATGATTACAGTTGTTATTGTAGTATTGTTAAATGTGCTCAAAATATTTATACACACAATGAAATATTTGGACCAGGATATTTTTTGAAACATAACTGAAATAGATATGTTAAAAAGAACACTATTTTACATGTTTTGTGTTTCTTATGCGTCACTGATAGTGTTTTAGTGTTAGAGTTGTATCTGTTTTGATGGTTAAACTTTTATTGTTTTTAATATTGGTTTGAACGGCAGCACTTGAAGATTCATTAAAACAAAAAGTGCATAAAAAATAAAATCTATTATAATTATGGATTACTTCTGGAGGGCATTTTGCCATCCTCTTCAGTGGCCCTTGATTGCACCGTAAAACACCTCATCTCTTTTCTTTTGAGAAAAGATCGATCATTATGATTCCGTGTTAAGAGAGCACAGCTTGTAGGGTTGATGTGCACAATTCAATATCTTAGTTGCTCAAACAGAAATGTGTTTATATGAGTTTAGATTGGGTTATGTTGTTTCTTAATGGGAAAATATGTTAATGTTTTCATGCTAGCATTTTAGCTAGCAAGTCCGTGAGTTAATCAAAGTGCAGTTATCAATCTTTGTTTTTCGATCATTTGAGTTAAAAAGGGTAATACTAACTGATGGGAGTTTTACTGCGGTCATCATTACTACATATTATTGGTAAACCCCAGTGAAAAATCCCGACACCATGCCTTGCAAAGACATTAGTGTTATACCTTGGCGAGAATGAGGACTCAGGTGCAGAAGGGGGAAGATTGACTCAGGCTTTATTTCAACAGTTTCTTTGAACTCTGGTTGGACAGAGTGATTTAAACAAAATGGCTACAAAATATATACTTGATACACTAGATAGGGCATAAAACTAACAAAAAATCACTCCATAGGGAGTAAAAAGGCAATAGCAAAATTCTACACTAATCTAATAATAAAAACAATCTATGATTAGCTATAAAGAGGAAAATCAATCAAGCTATAAACAAAAAGTACGATATAAAGAGCTGAGAGAACTATAAACTAAAGCGCTCCAAGAGGAGGAAAAAAGGAAAGCAAAGCACTATGAAATTAGCACAAAAAAACTGACAAAACAACTTTCGCAAACCAAAATCGCTCTTTCTCAGAGGGTACAAAGAAATCCTTGAATAAGGCAAGGCAATACTTAACAACTTGGGTCAAAACTGTGGTCAAAGGCTGGCGGTACATGATGAGGCGTTATACTCTGGCAACAAGACAGGGGAAGATGAGGACTATATACACATGCGGGTGTGTGACACAGGTGGGCACAATCAGGCAATCAGGAGAGACATCAGACCAGTGACACACAGAGGTGGGTAGAGTAGCCAGAAATTGTACTCAAGTAAGAGTACTGTTACTTTAGAGATGTATTACTCAAGTAAAAGTAATGAGTAGTCACCAAAATATTTACTTGAGTAAATGTAAAAAGTATGTTGTGAAAAAAAACTACACAAGTACTGAGTAACTGAAGAGGAACCTGTTCGTTTAATGATGACAGCAACAAGTAATGCACGACAACATAAAAATAGGAATGAACAAATTCACAGCCAGGAATATCTCTGAAGCAACTAAAACAATAATATATATCAAATAATATATATTTGGTTTTACACTGTACTGAAAACATGTTTGGAAATGAATTTTACCTTTGCAACCTCATTACACTATCGGCTAAGTTTTATATTCATAAATGTAAGTTTCTCAATACCCCACCTTATTTTTGTGACTTTAAAAAAGATTTAGAACTCTAAATTTAAACACTCTGCCTCTAACAACAGCATCATTGTGAAAACAATGATGCCGTGTTCCAAATTTAAGTTATTTACTGAGATTGAGTGAGCCTATGGCTTTGCACTTTGTTTATTTTATATATATATATTTTTTTGCATTCTATTTTAGTTACTTTGAATTTACAACCGCCTGGCGCTGTTTTGTACGGTTTTTATACTGTTTTGTACTGTTTCTATACTTACTTTGATTATTATTTTCAACTGTTTGTAAATGTTGAAATTTATAAATAAAGGTTTATAAAAGAAAAAAGTGTGCAGTTAATCATGTGACCGCCTGGCTCTGTTTGATTGGTGAAACGGAGTCAAACGTCACCAGTGACTGCATTTGATTGGTGAAACGCAGGCATGCGATAGATCCTACTTTGAAGGTCTGTCTGACAAATCAAAACAAACAGCGTGCATTAACAGATCAATAAAAATCAGCACCGAGTAGCGAGCTGATTGTTGATAAATGGAGCGGAGTAAAAGTAGCGTTTCTTCTCTATAAATATACTCAAGTAAAAGTAAAAATATGTTCCATTAAAACTACTCTTAGAAGTACAATTCATCCCAAAAGTTACTCAAGTAGATGTAACGGAGTAAATGCAGTGCGTTACTACCCACCTCTGGTGACACAGGAGGAATGGCAAGTGGCCTGAAACAAGAGGAGGATTAAATTGTTCAAAATAAGACAGGAAGTTTGCCAAACAACCCCAAAACAGGACTTCCCTCACCCTGGTATGACAATTAGTTCTGATTGTATCCCTTTTGGGATTTACCACCCACCCCTCTCCCACATACTTCTGTGGATGGAAAGATTTCTTACCTTTTCCATCTGCCTAAAAACAAAAATAAATATGGTTGGAATTTGTCCCAGCCAACATTTTTGGCTTGTTTTTATTTGTTGACTAAATTATTAATAAACTTTGTCCTTGTTTTAGTCAGCATGCATTTGTTCTATTCTGTAATTCTGTTTCAGTTAAGGAAAATTGGGTTGTAGTGGGCAGCACGGTGTAACAGGGCTTAGTGTGTCTGCCACACAATAAAAAGGTCCTGGGTGCGATCCTGCGCTCAGGATCTTTCTGTGTGGAGTTTGCATGTTACCCCCGTGATTGCGTGGGTTCTCTCCAAGTACACCGGCTTCCTCCCACCTCCAAAGACATGGACCTGGGGATATGAACACTAAATTGGCCCTGGTGTGTGAATGTGAGTGTGAATTTTGTCTGTCTATCTGTGTTGGCCCTGCGATGAGGTGGAAACTCGTTCAGGGTGTACACCGCCTTCCGCCCGATTGTAGCTGAGATAGGGTCCAGCAACCCTCGCGATCCCGAAAAGGATAAGCGGTAGAAAATGAATCAATGTTGACGATAACTACGACAAAAATTTGTAGTCAACAAAATTAACGCTGCTACTTACCCAAATAAAGAAAACAATAATTGATTTACAATGTAACCTCTTGGCCATTAAACCAGGAGCTTCAATCCTGTAAGATGTGAATGGGCCACTTTGAGTAGTAAAAAAGGTTAAAGTCCCCTGCTAAAAGGCATTATCTCATTCATACACTGTCAAACTTTAAATTTTACATAGTGCTGACAACAAAGCAGCAGAACAGAATGACTAATCAAAACATGTTTTTTGGAATGAAGAGCTTCTTCAATACAAAAAATGGCCAACATCAAAACACTGTGAGGGGGAAAAATCCTTGAGATTGTTTACTCTGTTCCATTTTTAATTAAGTGAGCCAGACGCACAGTTGGAGTAGAATGTGCTCTCTTCGGTAGAATGGATACCTTGGCTGTGATGAATGAGCTGTCATCAGCCATTGTTGCTCAACCTCAATCTCCCTGACACCGGGCCATTTCCGCTGCAGTCCCTCTTCCGACTTAGCCCTCTCATGGACAGAAGGTCTAAGGTCACGGCTGTATTCTAATGTGGTCACAAAGTCCTGGAACAACTTTTAATACTGATCCAACCCATATATTGTGTGTCTGAATTATTACCCTAGCTAAACTAAAATAGGTTTAATACATCAACAAGTATCTATTGGTAGCTTTAAGTACAAAACCCAAAACCTGTGAAGTTGGCCTGTTGTGTAAATCGTAAATAAAAACAGAATACAATGATTTGCAAATCCTTTTCAACCTATATTCAATTGAACAGACTGCAAAGAGAAGATATTTAATGTTCGAACTGAGAAATGTAATTGTACTTTGCAAATAATCATTAACTTAGAATTTAATTGCAGCAACACATTGCAAAAAAGTTGTCGCAGAGGTAATTATACCACTGTTTTACATGGCCTTTCCTTTTAACAACACTTAAAAAACGTTTGGGAGCTGAGGAAACCGATTTTTAAAGCTTTTCAGGTGGAATTATTTCCCAGTCTTGCTTGATGTACAGCTTAAGTAGTTCAACAGTCTCCGTTGTCATATTATACGCTTCATATTGTGCCACACATTTTAAATGGGAGACAGGTCTGGAATACAGGCAGGCCAGTCGAGTACCCACACTCTTTTAATACGAGGCCACGCTGTTGTAACACATGCAGAATGTGGCATGGCAATGTCTTGCTAAAATAAGTGCCTTCAGAGACGTGTAAATTACCGATGCCGTGGGCAGTTGTACACCCCCATTACATCACAGATGCTAGCTTTTGAACTTTGTGCCTATAACAGTCCGTTTGGGTCTTTTTCTCTTTGATCCGGATAACACTACTTACAGTTTCCAAAAACAATGTGAAATGTGAACTCGTCCGACCACAGAACACTTTTCCACTTTGCATCAGTCCATCTTGAATTAGCTCGGGCCCAGCGAAGCCGGCGGCCTTTCTGGGTGTTGCTGATGAATGGCTTTTGCTTTGCATAACTTGCACTCACATTTGCAGTAACTGACAGTGTTTTTTTGAATTGTTCTTGAGCCCATGTGGTGATATCTTTTACTCATTTATGTCATTTTTTGATGCAGTACCAGCTGAGGGATCGAAGGTCTTGTGCATTCAATGTTGGTTTTCAGCAGTGACTTCTCCAGATTCTCTGAAACTTTTGATGATATTGCGGATCGTAGATGGGGGAATCCCTAAATTCCTTGCAGTAGCTCGTAGAGAAAAGTTGTTCTCAAACTGTTGGACAATTTGCTCACGAATTTGTTCACAAAGTGTTGACCTCCACCCCATCCTTGTTTGTGAATGACAGAGCATTTCATGGAAGCTGCTTTTATACCCAATCATGGCACCCACCGCCTGTTCACCTGTGGAATGTTCCAAATAAGTGTTTGATGAGCATTCCTCAACTTTCTTAGTCTTTTTGGCCACTTGTGCCAGCTTTTTTGAAACATGACAAATGGACAAAGAAATACAACACTGTCAAGACAAGAGCAATCATTAGCAATCATGTTTCAGGTTGTCTGCACAAAAGGCTATCAAAGACTTTGGCTTGCCATGGATTTAACGTTGTCTTCACTTTTTTTTCATTATTTAGACAGACATGTGTGAGACTCCTCAAACATACTACTATTTGTACTCTTTGATTGGTTTCTTCTCAACCATGTGACCACAGGAAAGAGTAAAGCTCAGACCAGCCCCTTCTCTCGCGGTGATCTCATGTACAAATTGTGTAATTCTTCAAAATCAGATACATTACCAGCAGGATTTGAACCTACGCAGGTAGACCACAATGGATTTCTAGTCCATCGCCTTAACCACTAAGCCATCACAACACACACACATTTGTTTTTGTGAAAGGCTATCACGTAGTCTGGGCTGAAATTGACTAAATGTTGCATTCAAGTGCCATGATAACATGTTTCAGGCTGTCTGCGCAAACGGCTATCAAACAACGGATTTAACGTTGTCTTCACTTGTTTTCATTATTTAGACCGACATTTGTTAGACTCCTCAAACATACTACTATTTTTACTGTTACATTTGTTTCATCTCAACCATGTGACCACAGGAAAGACTAAAGCTCAGACCCGCCAGTCCTCTCACGGTGATCTCATATACGAATTGTGTACGGTCCTTCAAAATAGGATGCGTTACCAGCAGGATTTGAACCTGTGCGGGGAGACCCCAATGGGTTTCTAGGCCATCGCCTTAATCAAATGTGTTAGGACCTCTGAGGGAGCCCAGACACTGGCAGATACAGCCTTAATACACAAGCGGAAATTTTTGAGAAAAGCTATTTTGCTGGGCTGCAATGGTTGGTACTCAATTGTCTTTTTTCTGCGTGTGAAATGGATCAATTGAGACTGGCATGTGGAAGGCTCTTCAAAGTAAGCATAAATTTTACTGGGTAAATGGTATCCTCTAGAAAGATTGTGACCACAGAATGGTCAATGTCCCAGACCAGCCAGTCCTCAAGCAATAAAGGGTTGTACAACTGGTCTAGTTTCCCAAACACAGACACGTTACCAGCAGGGTTTGAACCTGCGCAGGGAGACCCCAGTGGATTTCAAGTCCATCGCCTTAACCACTCGGCCATGATAACACACACAGGAATTTATTTGAAAGGTTATCGTGCAATCTGGGCTGCTATGAACTGAACATTGCATTCAATTGGTATGATAACATGATTTAGGTTGTCCGCGCAAAATCCTATCAAACACTTTGGCTTGCCATGGATTTAACGTTGTCTTCATTTGTTTTTCATTATTTACACAGACATTTGTAAGACTCCTCAAACACGCTACTATTTGTACTGTTTAATTGGTTTCAAAATCAAATACGTTACCAGCAGGATTTGAGCCTGCGCGAGGAGAACTGAATGGATTTCTAGTCCATTGCCTTAACCACTCGGCCATGATAACATGTTTCAGGCTGTCATTGCCTTAAATATACTACTCAAACAAACCACTATTTGTACTGTTTGATTGGTTTCTTCTCAACCATGTGACCACAGGAAAGACTGAAGCTCAGACCAGCCCATTCTCTCGCGGTGATCTCATGTACGAATTGTGTAGTCCTTCAAAATCAGATTTGTTACCAGCAGGATTTGATACTGCGCGAAGGGACCCCAGGGGATTTCAAGTACAACCCCCTAACCACTCGGCCACGATAACACACGCAGGAGATTGATTTGAAAGGCTATGGTGCAATCTGGGCTGCAATGGACTAAACGTTGCATTTAATTGCCATGATAACATTTTTCAGGCTGTCTGCGCAAAGAATTATCAAACAATGGATTGATAATTGTCTTCACTTGTTTTCATTATTTGGACCGACATGTGTAAGACTCCTCAAAAATACTAAAATGTTTACTGTTTCATTTCAACCCTGTGACCACAGGAAAGACGAAAGCTCAGACCTGCCTGTCCTCTCGCGGTGATCTCATGCACAGTTCTTCAGAATATGTTGCATTACCAGCAGGATTTGAACCTATGCAGGGTGACCCTAAAGGATTTTTTGACCATCGCCTTAACCACTTGGCCACGATAACACGTTTCAAGCAGTCAGTGCAAACACCTATCAAACACTTTGGCCTGCAATGGATTTAAGGTTGTATTCACGTGTTTTCATTATTTAGACGGTTATGTGTAAGACTCCTCAAAAATACTACAATTTTTAATGTTGCATTTGTTTCATCTCAACCCTGTGACCACAGGAATGACGAAAGCTCAGACCTGCCCGTCCTCTCACGGTGATCTGATGTACAAATTGTGTAGTTCTTCAAAATACTATGGTTTTCCAGCAGGATTTGAACCTGTGCGGGTGACCCCAAGCGATTTCTAGTACATTGCCTTAACCATTGGCCATGATAACACACACATAGGAATTTATTGAAAGGTTATCACGCAATCAGCGCTGCAATGGACTACACGTAGCATTCACATGGTATAATAACATGTTTCAGGCTGTCTGCGCAAAAGGCTATCAAACACTTTGGCTTGTGAAGGACTTAACGTTGTCTTCACTTGTGTTTCATTATTTAGACGAACATGTGTGAGACTCCCCAAACATACTACTATTTTTACTGTTCGATTGTTTTTTTCTCAACCCTGTGACCACAGGAAAGACTAAAGCTCAGACCAGACCGTCGCTCTCGCGGTGATCTCCTGTACGAATTGTGTAGTCCTTTAAAATCAAATTCACTTCCAGCAGGATTTGAACCGGCGCGGGGAAACCCCAATGGATTTCTAGTCCATCGCCTTAACCACTCGGCCATGATAACACACACATTGTCATTTTTGTGAAAGGCTATCGCGCAATCTGGGCTGCAATGGCCTAAACGTTGCATTAAATTGGTATGATAACATGTTTCAGGCTTTCTGCGCAAAATGCTATCAAACACTTTGGCCTGCCATGGATTTAACGTTGTCTTCACTTGTTTTTCACTATTTAGACAGACATGGGTGAGACTCCTCAAACATATTACTATTTGTACTGTTTGATTGGTTTCTTCACAACCATGTGACCACAGGAAAGACGAAAGCTCAGACTAGCCCGTCCTCTTGCGGTGATCTCATGTACGAATTGTGTAGCCCTTCAAAATTATATTCGTTACCAGCAGGATTGGAACCTGCGCGGGGATAACCCAATGGATTTCTAGTCCATCGCCTTAACCACTAGGCCATGATAACACACTTGGACATTTTTGTTAAAGGCTATGGCGCAGTCTGGGCTGCAATGGACTAAATGTTGCATTCAATTGCCATGATAACATATTTCAGGCTATCTGCGCAAAGGGCTATCAAACAATGGATTTAACTTGTATTCACTATTTAGACTGACATATGTAAGACTCATCAAAAATACTAAAGTTTTTACTGTTTCATCTCAACCCTGTGACCACAGGAAAGACAAAAGCTAAGACCTGCCCATCCTCTCGCGGTGATCTCATGTAAGAATTGTGTATTCCTTCAAAATCATCTATGGTACCAGCAGGACTTGAACCTGCGTGAGGGGACCACAGTGTATTTCAAGTCACATCCCCTAACCACTCGACCATAATAACACACAATGGTATTTTATTTGAAAGG
Source organism: Nerophis ophidion (assembly GCF_033978795.1). NCBI lineage: Eukaryota > Metazoa > Chordata > Actinopteri > Syngnathiformes > Syngnathidae > Nerophis > Nerophis ophidion. The sequence continues at coordinate 48,715,600 of NC_084618.1, forward strand.
CTATGGTGCAATCTGGGCTGCAATGGACTAAACGTTGCATTCAATTGCCATAACATGTTTCAGGCTGTCTGCACAATGGGCTATCAAACAATGGATTTAACATCGTCTTCACTTGTCTTCATTATTAAAACGGACATGTGTAAATCTCTTCAAAAATACTACAATTTTTACTGTTTCATTTGTTTCATCTCAACCCTGTGACCATAGGAAAGACGAAAGCTCAGACCTGCCCGTCCTCTCGTGGTGATCTCATGTACGAAATGTGTAGTTCTTAAAAATACGATGCTTTATCAGCAGGATTTGAACCTGCACAGGGAGACCCCAAATGGATTTCCAGTACATCGCCTTAACCACTCGGCCATGAAAACACACACGCACAGAGGTTTTTGTGAAAGGCTATCGCGCAATCTGGGCTGCAATAGACTAACGTTGCATTCAATTGGTATGATAACATGTTTCAGGTTGTCTGCGCAAAAGGTTATCAAACACTTTAGCTTGCCATGGATTTAAGGTCGTCTTCACTTGTTTTTCATTATTTAGACAGACATGTGAGACTCCTCAAACATACTACTATTTGTACTGTTTGATTGGTTTCTTCTCAACCATGTGACCACAGGAAAGACTGAAGCTCAGACGAGCCCATCCTCTCGCGGTGATCTCATGTACTAATATTGTAGTCCTTCAAAATGAGATATGTTACCAGCAGGATTTGATACTACGCAAAGGGACCCCAGTGGATTTCAAGTACAACCCCCTAACCACTTGGCCATGATAACTCACACAGGCATTTATTTGAAAGGCTAGGGTGCAATCTGGGCTGCAATGGACTAAACGTTGCATTCAATTGCCATGATAACATTTTTCAGGCTGTCTGCGCAAAGAGTGATCAAACAATGGATTTAGAATTGTTTTTACTTCTTTTCATTATTTAAACCGACATGTGCAAGACTCCTCAAAAATACTACAAGTTTTACTTTTTCATTTGTTTCATCTCAACCCTGTGACCACGGGTAAGACGAAAGCTCAGACCTGCCCGTCATCTCGCGGTGATCTTATGTAGGAATTGTGTAGTTCTTCAAAATATGTTGCGTTACCAGCAGGATTTATACCTGTGCGGGGCAACCCCAAAGGATTTCTAGTCCATCGCCTTAACCTTTCGGCCATGATAACATGTTTCAAGCAGTCAGTGCAAACACCTATCAAACACTTTGGCCTGCAATGGATTTAAGGTTGTATTCACTTGTTTTCATATTTTAAACGGTTATGTGTAAGACTCCTCAAAACTCCTACAATTTCTATTATTTCATTTGTTTCATTTCAACCCTGTGACCACAGAAATGACGAAAGCTCAGACCTGCCCGTCCTCTCGCGGTGATCTCATGTACGAATTGTGTAGTTCTTGAAAATACGATGCTTTACCAGCAAGATTTGAAGCTGTGCGGGGTGACCCCAAGCGATTTCTAGTACATTGCCTTAACCATTGGCCATGATAACACACACACAGACAGGTTATTGAAAGGCTATCGTGCAATCTGGGCTGCAATGGACTAAATGTAGCATTCACATAGTATGATAACATGTTTCAGGCTGTCTGCGCAAAAGGCTATCAAACACTTTGGCTTGCGATGAATTTAACGTTGTCTGCACTTCTTTTTCATTATTTAGACAGACATGTGTGAGACTCCCCAAACATACTACTATTTTTACTGTTCGATTGTTTTTTTCTCAACCCTGTGACCACAGGAAAGACTAAAGCTCAGACCAGACCGTAGCTCTCGCGGTGATCTCCTGTACGAATTGTGTAGTCCTTTAAAATCAAATTCGCTACCAGCAGGATTTGAACTTGTGCGGGGAGACCCCAATGGATTTCTAGTCCATCGCCTTAACCACTTGGCCATGATAACACACACACAGACATTTTTTTGAAAGGCTATTGCGCAATCTGGGCTGCAATTGACTAAACGTAGCATTCACATGGTATGATAACATTTTTCAGGCTGTCCGCGCAAAAGGCTGTCACACACTTTGGCTTGCCATGGATTTAACGTTGTCTTCACTTGTTTTTCATTATTTAGACAGACATTGGTGAGACTCCTCAAACATATTACTATTTGTACTGTTTGATTGGTTTCTTCTCAACCATGTGACCACAGGAAAGACTAAAGCTCAGACTAGCCCGTCCTCTTGCGGTGATCTCATGTACGAATTTTGTAGTCCTTCAAAATGAGATATGTTACCAGCAGGATTTGATACTGCGCGAAGGGACCCCAGAGGATTGTAAGTACCCTAACCACTCGGCCATGATACTTCACACAGGTATTTATTTGAAAGGCTAGGGTGCAATCTGGGCTGCAATGGACTAAACGTTGCATTCAATTGCTATGATAACATTTTTCAGGCTGTCCGCGCAAAGAGTGATCAAACAATGCAATGGACTAAACGTTGCATTCAATTGCCATGATAACATTTTTCAGGCTGTCTGCGCAAAGAGTGATCAAACAATGGATTTAGAATTGTCTTCACTTGTTTTCATTATAGCGCAATCAGGGCTGCAATGGACTAAACGTAGCATTCACATGAATAATAACATGTTTCAGGCTGTCTGCGCAAAAGGCTATTAAACACTTTGGCTTGCGATGGACTTAACGTTGTCTTCACTTGTTTTTCATTATTTAGACGAACATGTGTGAGACTCCCCAGACATACTACTATTTTTACTGTTTGATTGGTTTCTTCTCAACCCTGTGACCACAGGAAAGACTAAAGCTCAGACCAGACCGTAGCTCTTGCGGTGATCTCCTATACGAATTGTGTAGTTCTTCAAAATCAGTTGTGTTACCAGCAGGATTTGAACTTGCGCGGGGAGACCCCAATGGATTTCTAGTCCATCGCCTTAACCACTCAGCCATGATAACACACACACAGTTGTTTTTGTGAAAGGCTATAGCGCAATCTGGGCTGCAATGGACTAAATGTTGCATTCAATTGCCATGATAACATGTTTCAGGCTGTCTGCGCAAAGGGCTATCAAACAATGGATTTAACATTGTCTTGACTTGTATTCACTATTTAGACTGACATATGTAAGACTCGTCAAAAATACTAAAGTTTTTACTGTTTCATCTCAACCCTGTGACCACAGGAAAGACAAAAGCTAAGACCTGCCCATCCTCTCGCGGTAATCTCATGTAAGAATTGTGTATTCCTTCAAAATCATCTACGCTACCAGCAGGATTTGAACCTGCGCGGGGGGACCCCAGTGGATTTCAAGTCACATCACCTAACCACTCGACCATAATAACACACAATGATCTTTATTTGAAAGGCTATGGTGCAATCTGGGCTGCAATGGACTAGACGTTGCATTCAATTGCCATGATCACATGTTTCAGGCTGTCTGCGCAAAGGGCTATCAAACAATAGATTTAACATCGTCTTCTCTTGTCTTCATTATTAAGACGGACATGTGTAAATCTCTTCAAAAATACTACCATTTTTACTGTTTCATTTGTTTCATCTCAGCGCTGTGACCACAGGGAAGACGAAAGATCAGACCCGCCTGACCTCTCACGGTAATCTCATGTATGAATTGCGTAGTCCTTCAAAATCTGATACTTTACCGGCAGGATTTGAACCTGTGCGTGGGGAGACCCCAAAGAATTTCCAGTAAATCACCTTAACCACTCGGCCATGCTAGCTCAAAACACCCAGACATTTTGTAAAAGGTTATCACGCAGTCTGGAAGGCAATGGCGTAAACATTGCATTCAATTGCCCTGATAACATGTTTCAGGCTGTCTGCGCAAAGAGCTACTGTATCAAACACTTCGGCTTGTCATTAATTTTGTCCTCACATGTTTTTCATTATTTAGACCAGTGGTTCTTTACCTTGTTGGAGGTACTGAACGCCACCAGTTTAATATGCGGATTCACCAAACCCTTCTTAAGTAAAAAATAAAAAGTGTTTTTCCTTAATTTAATCTTATTTTATACATATTAATTATTAAATGATGTTTTTATATAAAATAAATACTAATAAAGATATACATTACAAAGAGAAAGTTACAAGAATGTACACATGATCCCATGTTTACATCTCATTGTGCAACATGTGAATGTTTTAGTGGCAACTAAATGCGATATTTGAAAGGGGTACACCTTATTTCCAAAGCAGGAACCCCACCCAGACATACAATACTAGTGCACAGCTTATGAAAAACAATATTTGTTATTATTGTCATTGGAATCTCATGGAAATGACTGCTGTCAATTGATTATAATAATAAAACATTTAACTTGTTATTTAGTCAGGTTTCGGACAGGTGTGCTGCTGGTGTGTCCACAGTGTATGTGCACGTCTGAGGTTGCTCATATGTGATCCACTGAATGGTCAAGGAATTTTTACGTCTGCTCACATGGAAAATTAAGAGAGAACATTGTTTGGGGGTATCCATAATACGTCGATAGGGAGAAGTTTTTATTTACACGATGAGTCGGGTGTGTCTTGACCTCCGCCAAACCCCAGAGGTCGACTCACCGAACCACAAGGGTTCGATTGAACCCAGGTTAAGAACCACTGATTTAGACAGACATGTTTAAGACTCCTCAAACATACTACTATTTTTACTGTTTGATTGGGTTCTTTTCAACCCTGTGACCACAGGAAAGACTAACACTCAGACCAGCCTGTCCTCTTGGGGTGATCTTGTGTACAATTCGTCTAGTACTCCAAATACAGACAAGCCAACGGATTTGTGTATTCCTTCAAAATCAGATGCGTTACCAGCAGAACTTGACTCTGTGCGGGGAGACACCAATTACTTTCTAGTCCACCACCTTGACCACTCCGCCATGATAACTCAAACACCCAGACATTTTTGTAAAAGGCTATCGCGCATTCTGGGTTGCAATGGATTAAATGTTGCATTCAATTGTCATAACATGTTTCTGGCTGTCTGCGCAAAGGGCTATCCAACACTTTAGCCTGCCAAGATACTAATATTTTTACTGATGCATTAGTTTGTTCTCAACCCAGTGACCACAGAAAAGACTGAAGCTCAGACCCTCCCATTCTCTCACAGTGATCTCTTATATCAACTTTGTAGTCCTTCAATATAGAATGCGTTACCAGCAGGATTTGAACCAGCGCGGGGACACCCCAATGGATTTCTAGTCCATCGCCTTAACCACTCGGCCATGATAATACTTTTCTTGGTACCGGGCAAAGGGCTATCAAACACTTTGGCCTGCCATGGATTTAACGTTGGTCGGTCGCGATTGACGGGTTGGCGACCCCTGTTTTCGGCCTGTGCATGCATTAGTCAATTCTGTGACCTGTATCTATGTTTGATGTTGTAAATTGAGATGTGTATTCTTATGCACACGTTTGTTTGTTTATTACGGAATTCAACCCTCAAATATGTCAATGAATCCATTACATTCTCATAGATATATAAATACATTACAGACCTCCCATCAGCAGAAATAAAGCCACTGAAAAATATTTTGATTGTCATCCCTTCTTCAGTAATGCGGACGTTGTACCGATCTGTTGTGGTGAAGAAGGAGCTAAGCCGGAAGGCAAAGCTCTCAATTTACCGGTCGATCTACGTTCGCATCCTCACCTATGGTCATGAGCTTTGGGTCATGACCGAAAGGATAAGATCACGGGTACAAGCGGCCGAAATGAGTTTCCTCCGCCGTGTGGCGGGGCTCTCCCTTAGAGATAGGGTGAGAAGCTCTGCCATCCGGGAGGAACTCAAAGTAAAGCCGCTGCTCCTTCACATCGAGAGGAGCCAGATGAGGTGGTTCGGGCATCTGGTCAGGATGCCACCCGAACGCCTCCCGAGGGAGGTGTTTAGGGCACATCCAACCAGTAGGAGGCCACGGGGAAGACCCAGGACACGTTGGTAAGACTATATCTCCCGGCTGGCCTGGGAACGCCTCGGGATCCCCCGGGAAGAGCTAGACGAAGTGGCTGGGGAGAGGGAAGTCTGGGCTTCCCTGCTTAGGCTGCTGCCCCCGCGACCCGACCTCGGATAAGCGGAAGAAGATGGATGGATGGATGGATCCCTTCTTTTCATGTTCTGACCGAGGCACCATCTTTCCTATAGTTAGTCTTCTAAAACAATTAGCCCCTCAGCTATCTCCTCCCTAACATCTTGCGATTGGTAAATGCAGTAACTAAAACCTCAATGCCAATTAAATGTGCAGCGCATCTAATTGTACATGATTTTGATGTATTCCTATCAGGTAGTCAGATACAAAGCTGCTAAGCCTCACGCTTTGAGTGTGACAGTCAAGCAGTTTAACCCTTTCTCATGCCACACTTGACATTTCTCACACATGTATTCCCCATTCACTACTCTATATTTATTTTTCAGAATAATAAACTTTGGTTGTTGCCATAGTTGAAGTAACTGATTGATTGACAGAAAAAAACAATTCCCGACCTAGCCATCAATCACCCATGTCTTAAACCAGCCAACCACGGAAGGCACCACGTTTATATAAACCAAGCCCGTCCTCACAGGCGGTCCCCTAACTGTGTGTCTGCTCTGGACAACTTGTACTGAAAACCCATTTCCTTGTACATTTTAAATGGAATGACAATAAAGTTCCATTCCATTATTGTCAGAGCAGAGAGGAGATACACACACCCAGTGTGGGCAAGAATGTTGCTGCTTCTGCCTTGGTTTACAGAGTGAAATGTAAAAGTAAATATTTCATCATTGTCACACTTCAAATGAAAACAGACCTGTCATTCATGTTATTGCCATTTGCCAGTCAATAGATTTAGTTTGTTAGTGAATATCACAGCCCTTCAATCTTTTGATCAAATTTGATACACTACCATTTGACGAGGGCTTCACGGTGGAAGAGGGGTTAGTGCGTCTGCCTCACAATACAGAGGTCCTGAGTAGTCTGGGGTTCAATCCCGGGCTCGGGATTTTTCTGTGTGGAGTTTGCATGTCCTCCCCGTGAATGCGTGGGTTCCCTCCGGGTACTCCGGCTTCCTCCCAGTTCAAAAGACATGCACCTGGGGATAAGTTGATTAGCAACACTAAAAATGGTCCCTATTGTGTGAATGTTGTCTATCTGTGTTGGCCCTGCAAGGAGGTGGCGACTTGTCCAGCGTGTACACCGTCTTCCGCCCGATTGTAGCTGAGATAGGCCCAGCGACTTCAAAATAAATAAGCGGTAGAAATGGATGGATGGAACATTTGACGATGTAGAACAAAGAAAAATACAACTAAACTAAGAATTAACAGAATACAATTAATTTCCAAATCTAATCCAAATTTGCATTTGTACATCACTTTTTATGTCTCCTATCGCAGGGCCAACACAGACAGACAGACAACATTCACACTCTAAGGCCAATTTAATGTTGCCAATCAACCTATCCCCAGGTGCATGTCTTTGGAAGTGGGAGGAAGCTGGAGTACCTGGAGGGAACCCACGCATTCACGGGGAGAACATGCAAACTCCACACAAAAAGATCCCGAGCCATGAATATACCATGAATTATACCATGAATCGATTAACGTGGACCCCGACTTAAACAATTTAAAAAACGTATTCGGGTGCTACCATTTAGTGGTTAATTGTACGGAATATGTACTGAACTGTGCAATCTACTAATAAAAGTATCAATCAATCAATCAAAGCCTGGGGTTGAAGCTAGGACTACTCAGGACCTTCGTAGTGTGAGGCAAACGCACTAACCCCTCTGCCACAGTGAAGCCCCCATTCGATTTTGATATTTCATATTCCACGTTTTCTCTCCAGGGTCTCATCCTATCTTTCACATTTTTCAGAAGAATAGTCTGATCAGTTTGAGACGCCCTAATTTGATAATGAACTAAGCCGTGCTGCTTTAATAAACTGGGACACAATCATTTTTTACATTGTCTGACATTTAAATCTTAATAACTCTGCCATTATTTACATTAGGGCAGCCAACCGGGTGTTGCAATATCATAAGAAAGACATATTTTATATCCTGTTTGTGTCCTCCGAGTTTTTACTCCTGTCTCATCTGATAGTTTGCCAATGTATATTTATGGTCCAAACCTGCTCTCGCAGGTATAATCCCTAGCTGATCCATTTGCCTTTGGTTTACCCCCTCTGTCACAGCCTGTCAAAATGGGATTTTTTTCCCCCCCAGTTCCTCCGACTCCTACCCTTTTACCATCACATTTTTTTGTGTAATTGGCAAGTGAGCTGCGCCATCTGAGACCCACACTAACATTCCAAAAACAAAGCAACTTGATGAGACTCTTCACACAAACATCTTGATGAAAGTGGGTCACTGAGCTTTATTCTATGACATCTGCAACTTGATAGTTTTATACGTTCTGAAAAATGTGTTGCATTATGGATATCTCTTGAAAACAGTGCATAATTAGGACTTAGGGCCTCATTTACTAAGAGCCAAATAAAAAGTGCTGAATAGTGTGTGCAAGCTGTAAAACTGAAGCATTAGGAGGTGTGTTGCAGGTGATCTAATAATTGATTCATGGCATCCTGGTCTGGTATGGCAGCAGCACTTCAGCAGGCATAAATACCTTGCAAAGGGGGATAAAAGCTGCTGGAAAAATAACAAACATCACCCTGCCAACCCTTGAATCTATTTTCACCTCCCCTTGTCTCCAAAAACAGACATTATCCTGAAGGACACAACACACCCCGCTCACCACCTGTTCAATCTTCTCCCCTCAGGGAGACGCTACCGGGTAGTTAAAACACGCACCAGCAGCCTGTTACAGTTTTCATTCACAAGCAATCCACAAACTAAATAATGCATTTTACTTTCTTTTTAATACAGAAATTGATTATTTTATGATCACTGCATATTTTTTAGGCATTATGTGCTTGCCATATGTGTGTCGCGTGTATGAATGGACTTGTTTTAGTTTCTTAGTGGTTGTTGGATTTTCTTTTTTTTTTCATGTTTTGATTTTATTGAGCATTGGTTGTAAAGACGTGAAGACATAATCACAAATACCACTTGGTTGAAAGGAAGAGCAACGCTCATTTTTCTTTTCTATCAACATGAACGCAATAGACAGGCAAATATTTTTTCTACCTAAAGTGCATTAAGTCACTCAGCCACAATCAGAGCCATAACGTGGGATTTGGTCAAAAATTAATCGTCCAAGAGGAACTTTGAAAGGCTGAAATCATGGGTATCCCAGCACCAGATGAATTATATTACTTTGAGAAACACAATGAATTTCCAGAAAAACCAAACCTTTCATTGATCTATAACTATCACTCACCTATCATCTTTGATAGTCAGAATGATTTTGTGACAGTCCATTTTTTTAATTATTATCCTGAAGTTAAGCGCATTAAACAATTTTAACATCATCAAAACACAAATATAAAAATCATACCAAAATTTAAACCACGACCAGGATTCGAACACAAGATCTTCTGAATTGCACTGCGGGAACAAATGATGGAGGAAATTTTGCTTTCATATATTAATTAGTGACAGAGAATGACATGGCCAGGAATATGTTTTGGGTAAATTATTATATGAAGCGCCTTGTCATTAAATAATTTACATTTTAACTTACACACATCGCAAAGCCCTGCACACAGCAAATCTTGTGCATTTAGGGGGGAGAGCCACCTGCCTAACACGACTACAGTATTATACCGACAGCGTTTCAAACCAATTTCATTCGTTTGAAAGCAACATTAATTACATCAGTATGATTGACAGTACATTTCGGATTGGATAAGAAAAAGAAAAAGTCGACTTCTTTGTGTTACGTAGTTGGAATTGTAGCAGGCTGTGCATGACCAAGGATTGTATATTGAGAGAGGATGATACACCGCATGGTGATGTACAGCGCACACATTGTGCAAAGTACATTTACAGTTACTCATATCATAATCCGTTTGTCACATTAAAAAAATACAGAGGACATAACCTCGGTGTGTTCAATGGTAGTTACGGCCATGGCTGCAATGACAATCTTGGTGGCATCTTGGATTTCCATTGGAGTAGTATTCTTGAACATTGAAGTAGTGTTGCAAAAGCAAGTATGTTTTTGTGATCTGTCTTAGTTCAGGGCTAGTTCCTAGGGGTGTGGGAAACAACTGATTCAGAATCGATTCTCTTTCTTTTTTTAAATCGATTTTTTTTTTTTTTAATCAATCCAACAAAACAATACACAGCAATACCATAATGTGACGGGTCTCCAGCCGTCCTCGTGTGGGTTGCAGTGCCGATCGACACAAGACGCATCGTAACACTTTTGACTCTGATTTATTATTTTAACAATCATGTCTTCTTGTCCGTCTGTCGCGCCAATTTCTAACGCGCTGGCTCTTCCTGCTCTTTGCGGCGCACCTTTCGGTGGCCGGTGGCTGCGTCTTCCGCGGGGTGGCATCTCGCTCTGGGTTGATCTTGTTGCTCTCGTGGTCTTCGTTGTTGGGTGGTTCCTCTCCTACTTCTGCCATGATTGCTCCTCCCTCTCCCCTTTTATGCTGCAGCAGAAGATGCAGTGATTGAGGACAGGTGTGTTGTGTACGCACCTGATTCTGACGGCTGAAATGTCGCTCCAGGTGTGCCCCGCCTCTCCGCTCTGCTGCATGCTCCGCCTCCTGGCCACCATCCTGGGCAGGACCACCGTTTGCCCTGGCCCGCTGTCGGCTTGTCGTCTCTGTCTCTCCACACATAATGCAATCCAATCCCAAAACCAAACCTGATCCAGCAACACTTAGAACCGCAATTAACAGAGCAATTAAGAGGAGACACAAACACGACACAGAACAAACCAAAAACAGTCGAATTAGTTATAATTTTAGCATAGCAGTGGTTAAAAATCCCTCATTGACATTATCATTAGACATTTATGAAAATAAAAAAAGAACAATAGTGTCACAGTGGCTTACACTTGCATTGCATCTCATAAGCTTGACAACACACTGTGTCCAATATTTTCACAAGATAAAATAAGTATTATGTTTGGTTCGTTTAATAGTTCAAACAAATTTACATTATTGCAATCAGTTGATAAAGCATTGTCCTTTACAATTATAAAAGCTTTTTACAAAAATCTACTACTCTGCTTGCATGTCAGCAGACTGGGGTAGATCTTGCTGAAATCCTATGTATTGAATGAATAGAGAATCCTTTTGAATCGGGAAAAAATCGTTTTTGAATCGAGAATCGTGTTGAATTGAAAAAAAAAAATCGAATCGTGACCCCATGAATCGATATTGAATAAAATCGTGGGACACCCAGAGATTCGCAGCCCTACTAGTTCCCATCTGCGACACCAAAAATGGTTGTTGCAGCCAAGAGTTGGAAATTACAACAAAATGCTTCTGACAGCGTTTCAAAAATTGCAGACCAATATGAAGCCAGTTAGCAGGGATATTTCAACATCTACAGTATTTCATCTTTCTTCTATACTATGGTATATTTTTGTCAGTCTTGCATTTAGATTGTGTCAGTGATGTAAGATCTTAAATTGTATTACGCTCAGTTTTGCACAGGAGGTGCTGTTGTTCACCCTGTGCAGTGCAGTACTCAGGTTTCATCTTCCAAGTGTACTTCCAATTCTCTCTCCCAGTCTGCCCTAATCGTTTCAACATTAATGTCATTGAGAGAGGCAATACAGTCCTTAATTCCTAAAAATAGTTTATTGGGGTTAAAAGGAGGGCAGCACGGTGAAACAGGGGTTAGTGCGTCTGCCTCACAATATGAAGGTTCTGAGTAGTCCTGGATTCAATCCCGGGCCCGGGATCTTTCTGTGTGGAGTTTGAAAGTTCTCCCAGGGACTGCGTAGGTTCCCTTCCTCCCACTTCCAAAGACATGCACCTGGGGATAGGTTGATTGGCAACACTAAATTGGCTCTAGTGTGTGAATGTTGTCTGTCTATCTGTGTTGGCCCTGCGATGAGGTAGCAACTTGTCCAGGTTTTACCCCGCCTTCCGCCCGATTGTAGCTGAGATAGGCACCAGCGCCCCCGCGACTCCAAAGGTAATAAGCGCTAGAAAATGGATTGATGGATGGGGTTCAAAGGGCTTTCCAGTAGCTTGTCTAATGTGGACATTGGAAGTGAAGTGAATTATATTTATATAGCGCTTTTCTCTAGTGACTCAAAGCGCTTTACATAGTGAAACCCAATATCTAAGTTACATTCTTAAACCAGTGTGGGTGGCACTGGGAGCAGGTGGGTAAAGTGTCTTGCCCAAGGACACAACAGCAGTGACTAGGATGCGGAAGCGGGAATCGAACTTGCAACCCTCAAGTTGCTGACACGGCCGCTCTACCAACCGAGCTATACCACCCCACATTCCTGTATAGCTATACCGCTTCCCCATACTACACAGTATGTCTGGGGAAGTTAGGGTTGTTGCACTGCAGGAAATAACAGATCTGAAAACATCGAGGGTGTTCTGTTACAACTAAAAGTTGTAAACTCTTGTTGTTGAAGTGTGTTGTGCTTATTGCTTGTCATTTAATTAACTTTATTACATTTGTTTTGTCGCCATCATGTGGTCAGGGCAGGTACTACATCTTTGAGAAGTGTGTAATTTTAATCAAACTCTATTGACCGGAAGTTGCATAAGCCAAGCAGAGAAATCTACGGTGCCAGCACGTACTTTATGGTGGTTCTTTTTTGAAGAAATATTGCATATATCTTTTGTTTAAGGTTGCATCGCCGGTATATATCATAAGTTGAACTTTGAAACTTGTTTTTTGTCTAAAATATTTTGAGCTAAATTTATGATTTGTGATGTATGATGATATCTTTGTCATGCTCATTAGCAATAATTTGCTATGTCATTTAAGATGGCGTCATAGTACAAATGTACCTTTGTTTACCTTCTCATGCCTTGTAAGGTAGCATTACAGCATATATATGAATACATTTGCATAATATATGTACAGTATATATTGACTGTACTGTTTGTATTTTTATTTTCACCCTTTTGAATGTCAATAAACCTGCTGACAATGCTCATCGGTCTTCAGAGTCGTGACATAAGAAAGGTGTTAAACAGCCCTCGCATCAGACATGCACCCCTAACAGCACAGAGGAAAATATATTTAAGTGACAGGTTTTCACATCTTGCAAAAGTACTATTTATGTTTACATCTTTAAAACTACAAATGCCTAGCCGTTGCCATAGAAGGAATTCTAAATCCTATTTTGCAGGAGGGAAGAGATGATTATTAAGTATCCGACATATACAAACCCCGTTTCCATATGAGTTGGGAAATTGTGTTAGATGTAAATATAAACGGAATACACTGATTTGCTATTCATTTTCAACCCATATTCAATTGAATGCACTACAAAGACAAGATATTTGATGTTCAAACTCATAAAATTTTTTTTGCAAATAATAATTAACTTGGAATTTTATGGCAGCAACGCGTTACAAAGTAGTTGGGAAAGGGCATGTTCACCACTGTGTTACATCACCCGCCCATCTCAACCGACGCACGAGGGGGGGGGGGGGGTTGGAGGCGCGGGGGTGTATAATATAGCCTGAAAGAGTCATGGATGCATGGCATTCTGGGTAATTGTAATGTTGCGTTTATGTTGAGTTACTGTGAGAATGTTCTCCCGAAATGTGTTTGTCATTCTTGTTCGGTGTGGGTTCACAGTCTGGCGCATATTAGTAAGAGTTTTAAAGTTGTTTATATCACAACCTCCAGTGTAACCTGTATGGCTGTTGACTATATGCTTTGCAGTCATGTACGTGTGTCAGCGGAAGCCATGTACAACACGTTACTGGGCTGGCAAGCTGTTTATTTAAGTTGTAAACGGCACCAAAGGCAATCGCTTCATAGCACGCCCTTAGTATTGTTATTTGGGTGACCATCAGCAGATATAGGTGAAAATGGTTGTGGCTCCCATTATCTACTTAATATTGTATATGTGCATATATATACGGTAACTTGCCCCTGGACTTACATTGAAAATACATGCAGCCCTAATTCAAAATGCCGGACATTTGACGCATTTTAAAAAAAAAACGCCCGGACACCCCCGCAAAAGAGGACATGTCCGGGGAAAAGAGGACGTATGGTCAGCCTATTATAGCTTCACCTTTATCTTTAGTTTTTCAGCCAAAATGCGTCCCTTCTCCCTTTTCTGTCTATACACTGTGTCTGCCTCTACTCGTAAGACCAGCTATGTCACAACGTGACGATTGATTGATTGATTGATTGAAACTTTTATTAGTATATTGCACAGTTCAGTACATATTCCGTACAATTGACCACTAAATGGTAACACCCGAATAAGTTTTTCAACTTGTTTAAGTCGGGGTTCACGTTAATCAATTCATGGTACAAATATATACTATCAGCATAATACAGTCATCACACAAGTTAATCATCATAGTATATACGACGCGCTGTCATGCCTGGTCCAGGGCGGGAGTGAACCGATACTTTTTAGAGGCGGTATAGTATTGAATATGATTCATTAGTATCGCGGTACTATACTAGTACCGGTATACCATACAACCTTAGTCTCTATGTTTACATCATCGAGTGCTCTGCTGCTTACTCGCTTCCCTGCTCCCTGTAAATTCATTCTAGATTATAAATCATGCATCTCACTTGCACAGATTAAGGTATTCCGACAAGTGGGTACACTTTGACAGTCATTTAGGGAAACTGGCGAGAACGACATGAAAATACAGCTTGGTTCCCTTTCTCTTGAGGGTTATTAGACATTCTTCATCCAAATGGGAATATATGAACATCCTAAAAGTAGGCATCCTAATTAAGTAAACTAAACCGGCCGTATTGGCATGTGTTGCAATGTTAATATTTCATCATTGATATATAAACTGCGTGGTCGGTAGTTGTGGGTTTCAGTAAGCCTTTAAGGCAAATAGGACACAAGTTAAACACACACAATATTCCTGTATTAACCAGCATGTTGTGTAGGTGAAAAACAGTATCACGATTAAAAAAGGAAAATTGTGTGTGAACACGCTCATTAAAAAAGGTTTGTTCAAAGTATTACTGTAGTTTGTTTTATAGCTACACCAAAACTTACTCGCAGTTGTATAGATCTTTTTATGGCATGTCTGAGATGTAACTTATTCCTATATGTTCATGATGACCAGATCTTGCTGGCAGCAAAACAAGTTTACCTTTGGATTCTAATAGAGTAACCCAACCAAAACTCAGCACACATGTTCTCGTGTTGACAACTTTTATTAAAAAAGCAACACACACTAATCACATTATTCAGAAAACAAACATTAAAATGAAAGTGCAAATACAACAATTGGTAAATGCTTCATATATTGTCTGGTGGCTGAGAGTTGTTGATTTCCACGTGAATCGGTACTTGGTCTTCATTGATCCTGCTCCTGTTTCTCCATCCTGATTCATGACACAACATAATAGATGACGTTTCTATGATTGTTCTCATTCATCCACGTCATAGTGATATCAGGGCATTCAATCGTTTGCAAATGGACTGTTTGGTTTGTGTTAGAAGACATTTCGCGTCCCATCCGAGTAGGCTTCATCAGTTTGTGCTTTTAGATTTAGATTGGTCAGATCTAGTCCTGCGGGTGGTGCCAATACCCCAAATATTTACACTCCAAAACCAGGAGGGTGTGCAAGGATGGTTAGTAGTGGTACCATATATGTCAAGGTTGGATGTGGTTGATAGGTGTTTTTGCAAAAAACAAAAAGATAAATCTCACATTCTGTCACAGACATGCAATTATGTTTGCTTCACTTTTGACCTGAATCAGACCTTTTCCAAACTGCAGTGATGGTGAACAGTGGATAAGGGCCATTGATTGTGAATATTAGCTGCTATTATCCATGTTAGATTAAGTACAGATTAATGTGCGTTCTGATTGACTAGTGATGGATTATCCCCAAAATCACTGACTGACTAACTGTATGATTGAACAACAGCCTCAAAAGCCATCACTTTAGTGCACCATTGTGACACGATTTAGTGCTAATCATAAAAGAGCTCACAACGGCATTGATTTATTGATGAATGTGAGTGAACGACAATGTGTGTGCATGTACAATACACTGTACACATTCTACGCATGAGTGCATAGCCGTCCTCTCTTGCGAGACATTAATTATGTAAATGAATGCATTTGAGCAGCAAGAAGAATGAACAAAATGCCAGCAATTGTCATGGTGTCAGTTAGTTCCAGCTGAGACTCATTCAGCTGAGGCAAAAACAACAGGGTGCTGAGAGGGAGAGGGAAACTAGTGAGTCACAAAGACTAAATATTTGTTTGGACTACCGTCATTTGCCCGAAAACATATTTCACTGCCCTCAGAAGCCTGTTGGGCAGTTTTAATAAATAAAGCCAACGCCACAGAACTGTAAGTACAGTTGAACCTTGAAAGTCAAGCATTTTTTGTTAATTGCATACCTTTCCAAATGGGAATTTTGCTTACCCAATGCAGTTTACATCATCATTCCTACCATCCATGCATCTTCTTCTGCTCATCTGAAGTCGGGTTGCAAGGGCATCAGCCTAAGCACAGAACCCCAGACTTCCCTTTCGGGGCGGCATGGCGTAGTGGGTAGAGTGGCCGTGCCAGAAACCTGAGGGTCGCAGGTTCGCTTCCCACCTATGGGCATCAAAAGTCGCTGCTGTTGTGTCCTTGGGCAGGACTCTTCACCCTTTGCCCCCAGTGCCGCTCACATCGGAGGGGCCGTAGGCGCAAACTGGCAGCCACGCTTCCGTCAGTCTACCCCAGGGCAGCTGTGGCTACAGATGTAGCTTACCACCACCAGGTGTGAATGAATGATGGGTTCCCACTTCTCTGTGAGCGCTTTGAGTATCTAACAATAGAAAAGCGCGATATAAATCTAATCCATTATTATTATTATTATTTCTCTAGCTACTTCGTCCAGCTCTTCCCGAGGGATCCTGAGGCGTTCCCAGGCCACCTGGGAGACATAGTCTCTCCACCATGTCCTGCGTCTTCCTTGTGGTCTCCCAAGGGAGGTGTTTTGTTGGGGACATTCTGACCAGATGTTCGAACCACCTCATCTGAGCTCCTCTCAAATGACAGAGCTTCTCACCCTATCCGACAGAGGAAATTTATATGGGCTGCTTGCACCCGGGATATTGTCCTTTCGGTCATAACTCAAAGCTCCTGACCATAGGTGAGGATAGAAACGTAGATTGACCGGTAAATTGAGAGCTTTCTCTTTCGGCTTCAATCCTTTTTCACCACGACAGACCGATACAGGGTCCTCATCCCTGCAGACACCGCACCAATCTGTCGATCTCACGATCCACTGTTTCATAACTTGCAAACGAGACCCCAAGATACCTGAACTCCTCCATTTCGGGGCAGATCTCCTTCCCAACCCTGAGGTGGCACTCTATCCTCCATTTGGGGCAGATATACTCCCCAACCCTGAGGTGGCACTCTATCTTTTTGACTTGGAGGTACTGAATTTCATTCAAGCTGAGAACGGATCCAGTGAGATTTGAAAATCATGGTCAGATGAAGCCAGAATTACCACATCATCCGCTAAAAACAGACTTAAACCTGCAGGCACCAAATCAAACTTGGACCCAGACTTAAACAAGTTGAAAAACATATTCGGGTGTTAGCATTTAGTGGTCATTTGTACGGAATATGTACTGTACTGTGCAATCTACTAATACAAGTTTCAATCAATCAATCAATCAATCAATCAATCAATCAATCAATCAATCAATCAATCAATCTATCCCCTCAACACCCTGACTACAACTTTTACGGACATAATTGGTGACAAAGACCCTGATGGAGTCCAATTCTCACTGTAAACGGGTCCGACTTACTGCGGTCAATGCAGACTAAGCTCTGACCGATACTCCAAATCCGTACGGGTAGGAACTTTACATCATCATCTTTGTAAATGTTCTGATTCGCGTTATCTAGTGGCCAATGTTACCGTAGTATTTTTTTTGCTTGAAATGCTTTATTTAGGGCAGGGATCTCCAAACTTTTTGACTCTGGAGCTGCATTGGGTTAAAACAATTTGGCCAGGGGCCATGCTGTATACATATATATATATATATATATATATATATATATATATATATATATATATATATATATATATATATATATATATATATATACACACATATATATATATATATATATATATATATATATATATATATATATATATATATATATATATATATATATATTGTTGGAGCCAAATGTCCTTATTTGGATATATTGTTTTTATCTTATTTTTTCTAATTGATGCTGGCCTCAGTTCATGTTGAATTTCCTTTTCGGCAAATTGCTCTGCCCACTTCCTGTTAAGAACCAGGAAGTGTTGACAGGGATGGGACTGTTGCTATAATGTGGTTACCATGCTAACCTCCTTAAATTGGGTTCAGGTGTGAGCACGGGCTGGGCGATTGGAGGACAAACCGTTTTCGACCGTGTCGTGTCGTGTGGTGTTGTGTCATGTCGTGACGTGATCTGACTTGCCGTGACAATGCAGTGGCAATGTGCCATTCAAGGTCAGCATACTTTGTTTTATAGCATACATTTGATTTAATTTGATAGCTTAAAATAAACGGATTGTCATATCCAAACACAAAACTACAATACTGGACACTATCATTTACACGCGTCAAACTGGTCAACACAGTCGCCCTCAGTATCGGCCCAGAGGTAAGGGCTATACAATAAGTCGAAAACTTTAGTCTTCGTTTGTTTTGGAAAAGGAAAAGTTTGAACGTCAGTAAGACACACGGTGGGCACTTCATTAGGGACAGGAAGTAATTAGACTGCATCAACGCGCAGCACCTGGAGCGCACGCTGGGACGGTGTTCAGACACAGGCTGGGCTGTTTCGCCTCGTTTGGACCAGGTGACGGGAGGACAGCGGACGGGATTGTCGTTTCGGGCCAGGAGCAACGCAGCGGCAGGCAGACGGGGGACGCCGTGCTGATCGAATAACAGACACGGCGGCAGCGGCCCTCGCCGTTTGGAGCAACAGCTGAGCAGCACTGGGACGCGCAGCGCTGTTTGAAGTTGTGTACTCTTTTCGAAGATATTGAACTCTTTTCGAAGAAAACCAATTGAAGACAATAACAAAGTCACGGGCCAGCACCAAGTATGTAGCGCGCTACACGGGGTAATATATAGACTTAGACTTCCTTTTTATTGTCATTCAAATTTGAACTTTACAGTACAAATAAAAACAAAATTTTGTTGCATTAGCTAGCGGTAGTGCAGGATAAAAAAAAAAACAATAAGGTGGAGATATAAATAAATAGATTACTGTAAAGATAGATACATTGCCTTTTTCACATGCGTCCATGTTTATGGATGTATGTTATATTGTCTTTTTTATTCCAGCCCGTTAATCCATTTTGGGTTGAGTTGAGGGGATAATTTAACTATGATGCGTTCAAGAGTCTTACAGCCTGAGGGAAGAAGCTGTTACAGAACGTGGAGGTTCTGCTACTGAGGCTGCGGAGCCTCTTCCTAGAGTCCAGCAGTGAAAACAGTCCTTGGTGGGGGTGGCCATATAACAGTGTGTGCACACAAAGACAAGAAACAAAAAAAATCCAATGCATCGGTGGTTAATATTTATTGTTATTTAATCCGTTAGTGGATATTTTCTATGAGGTTTTGTGCATGGCTGCAACCCGTTCGTGGGTACATTTAAAATACAAGGTGGTGTTTTATGATTCCTTGTGCAAGCCCATTCGTGGGTGAGGTTTTGGTTTGAACAAATGCAAATGAATAATTGCGGTTTTGATGTCTGGTGTTTTGACTGACATTAACAAGGTTTCCATATATTTGATCTGATTTTGAATGGTGGGTTGTGTATAATCATGGATCCTGAGAAAGGAAAATATGATGCTTTAGAAATACATGACCATGCGTTATTGGAGTCAAAAGTAACGCGTTCAATTGGTGACACAATTAAAGGTCAAATAGAACCCTCATAGGCTGAATCGTCAGAAATGATTGAAAATCAGTCACAGCCTGCAGAGATGGAAAAACAGCTGGACACAGATCAAACATCTTAAGTAAAAAAACGCACAGTGAAAATGACACTAAAAGCCCTAAAGCACAGAATTGAAGCACTTCAGAAGGAGAGAAGATCCAAATTAAACAAGGCTAGCAGCATGCAGAAACATATAATGGAAAATGGAGAAGAGAAAATGGAAGTGCAATCTGCTTTCACCAAATATCTCAATGTTATAAAGGAAACTGAAAGTGCACACAAATCCCTCTAACCAATTCCACCTACACAGGACCAAATCGAACTCGACATATGGTACAAAGCCAAATTAATCAATGTACATGAATTTATTGAGCATGTTAATACCTGGATAAAAACACCTACCCTAGAAATTATTGAGGATTTGGAAAACGAAATAAATCCAAATGACAGTATTTCTAATGTTATAAGTCACAAATCACATGGGAGTCACACACGGTCTGGTTCCAGTAGATCAAGCACCTCCTCAGCTCGCAGACTCGCAGAGGCCGAAAGGGCTACCCTCGCTGTACGCTCTGCAGCTCTAAAAGAAAAACATGCCTTGGAAGAGGAGGAGGAAAAGATAAAATAGAAATTGGAAGAAGAGTCACTACAGATCAAAAGGAAATTGGAAGAGGAGGAAGAAAAGATCAAAAAGAAATTGGAAGAGGAGAGGGAACGACTCAAAAAGAAAAAGGAAATGATGGACCTGGACGCTCAATTGGCAGCTGCTGATGCAAAATTAGCAGTTTTAAAAGCTTCCAGCCTTCATTCTTCTTCACAAACACCATCTGATGGCATGAGCTCCTACTTAGAAAGAACAAAGGAACCACCAGTCACTCTCAACCCCCAGGCTAAAGCACCAGATACTCTCAACACCCAGGCTCAAGACTATCAACCCCTCACACAGCAGCAGTCAAGCCAAGCTTCACCACCACCTCCACCACAGTCTATACACCTTCCATCTGAGCAACAACAAATAACAGCATGGCAACTACAATATAGGACACCACCTCCCATTCAACCACCCACATTTTGGCAGCAGCAACACTTAATGCTTTCACACCCTAAACCCATTCAAGTACAACCGCAACCACCACCTTCTTTACCAAAACAGCAGCAAGTGTCATGGAATGCAGTGCAGGACCATAGCCCTAAAGCCCACATGGACCCCCCTGTACAGCAATCACGGCAAACTAACATTTCCCCCTCAACCAATGGCACCCCCACGTTACTAGATTTATTGCACAAGCAAAATTAGATTGCAACATTACAAATGTCGTTGGAAACATCTCATCAACTCCCACCAAGGCAGATTCCCTATTTTGTTGGTGATCCATTACTGTACAGAACCTTTGTCAGAGCATTTGTTTAACGCATTGAGAAAAACGCAAGCAACAAAGGAGACTGTTTGTACTATTTGGAAATATACACCAGGGGTCAACCTAAAGAACGGGTGCGTAGCCCCCAGATAGAGGCTATGAGATGGCAAAGTATTTATTGAAAAAACCCTTTGGTGACCAGTACCAGATAACAGCAGCTTACATGAAGAAAGTGTTTAACTGGCCTTTGGTGAAGTCTGAAGATGTACAAGCACAGCAAGCCTACTCACTGTACCTTCGAGAATGTTGCACTGCCATGGAAAATGTGCAGTACATGCAGGAACTTAATATGCCAGCTAACATGAAAACGGTGATCTTCAAGCTGCCGTATAAGTTGCCAGAAAGCTGGGGAGTTTCTGCATGCAGCATATTGGAAAACCACCATCGCAGACCTCAGTTCTCAGACTTGGTTGCATTCATTGAGCGACAGGTGGAAATTGTCTCAGACCCAGTCTTTGGAGACATCCAGAATGCACCACAAAGTACAGGAAGCAACCCTGTAAAATGAATGAAATCACAAGGTAAACCCAAATTCCAAGGTAGCAGTTTTGCCACAACCATTAATATTGAAACCCCGGAAGCAGAAAATCAAACCAGATTCAAACCTGCTCCAAAACAAAGTGCATCTGCTCGTACCACAAACTCCTGTGTTTGCTGCTCTAAGAATCACGCTCTTGACCAGTGTCCTCAGTTGGAGGAGAAGACCCACAGGGAGAAGATAACTTTCATAAGACAGAAAGGAATCTGTTTTGGGTTTCTTCATGTTGGACATTTTAGCAGTGATTGTGACAAGCGCTTGACCTGCAACATATGCAAGCAAAACCATCCAAGTCTGCTTCATATTGGTCAGAAGGAAAAAGCAAACAACAATAAATGCAAACCAAAATTAAGCATTGGAACTCTCTGGGAGTAATGCACAAAGATCTCTGCAAACATGTTAACAAACGGAGGCTGGTAACAGAAATGGAATTCTGTTAATTCTGCCTGTACAGGTAAAGTCTAACAAAGGAGACACAGTCATACAAAGTTATGCATTCCTGGATCCGGGCAGCACAGATACATTTTGTTCTGAAAGCTTGATGACAAAGCTCAACTTTTCTTTTCTTTTCTTAGTTTATTTCGAACATGACATACCTACAACATTATTCATCAGGCAATTTCATCATTTCACAATACACAATACATCATGTCCGAAAAGGAGTACAAATAAGGAAAGCTTATTTAATCCTACCCCTTTCCCACGTCAGAGCACCCACAAATATATACATTAATTCACTGACCTTCTTTACAGCAAAATAGCAAAATAGCAAAATGACATCCGTGAATGAGTAACACCCCAGTTTTGTAATATGTACTTAATTAATTCAGTCATTATTAACATACTGAGATGAAGAATATCTTATTTTCAATACGTTTGAAAGTGTTGCTCATAATTCTTCTTCTTTTTACTTTGTAAGCACTATTAATTTGAGCATCCTCTTAAACTGGATCATATCAGCACAATGTTTAACTTCTTTACTTAATCCATTCCATAATTTAATTCCACATACTGATATGCTAAAGGTTTTAAGTGCTGTACGTGCATACAAATGTTTTAAATTAGATTTTCCTCTAAGGTTATTTTCCTCCTCTTTAGTTGTGAAGAATTGTTGTACATTCTTTGGTAGCAGGTTATAATTTGCTTTGTACATCAATTTAGCTGTTTTGAAAGGAAGAAAAACTAAAATCAATCTCCTAACCATGGGCCCCAAAACATCAGTTTCCAGTTACATGCTGACGGACTTAAAGATTTTCAGCCTTACTGGGCAACAGTTCTACGACCTTCCCAAGGTCTACACCCAAAAAAGGATGCCCGTAACTACAAACGACCTCATCAATAAAGAAGAGTTGGCTAAATGGCCATACTTGGATGGCGTCACTCTTCCTCGCATTGAAGCCGAAGTACAGCTATTGATTGGAACCAATGCATCTAAACTGCTTGAACCCTGGGAAGTGGTCAACAGTTATGGAAATGGACCGTATACCGTTAAGACCCTATTGGGGTGGGTCATTATCAATTA
This sequence comes from Nerophis ophidion, assembly GCF_033978795.1. NCBI lineage: Eukaryota > Metazoa > Chordata > Actinopteri > Syngnathiformes > Syngnathidae > Nerophis > Nerophis ophidion. The sequence goes on from NC_084618.1 coordinate 48,739,049, forward strand.
ATCAATCAATCAATGTTTATTTATATAGCCCTAAATCACAAATGTCTCAAAGGACATTAATGGCCTTCCTGATTACAGAAGAAGAGGAATAAGATTGGCTGCTCCACCACTACTGTCAACAGGATCTCCATAACAAAGCTGGAGGAGCTACTGCACAATCACTGTAACCATGTGTGGAGAGGCAGAGCCGACGAACCGACAGCATGACAGGTCAAATGGTTGTCCTGACCAAGATGGCGGCCAGGAGGCGGGGCATGCAGCAGAACGGAGAGGCGGGCACGCCTGGAGCGGCACTGCAGCCATCAGCGTCAGGTGTGTACACCACCCACCTGCGCTCAATCGTTACATCTTCTGCTGGAGAATAAAATGAGCGAAGGAGGAGCGATCGTGGGAGAAGTAGTAGGAGACAACTGGACAGACGATCAGACGAGCGAGCAGACGAGCGAGAAGAACCGAGAGCCACGGAGCGACCGAGACTAGCACAGGAAGACGGCGACTGAAAAGGAGCCTGGCGCGAGCAGAGAAGGAGGAGCTGAAAGAGCGACCAACTGACACTGCAAGCCGCTTTATTGAAAAATAAAGAGTCAAACCTGTTCGAAGCAATGTCGTTCCTGTTTGATCCATGCAACCCACACGATGGCGGCAGGGAGCCGTTCACACCATGATTTTAACGACAGGTCATCAAAAGATAAAGAAGACATTTCTAGAGATGACATGAAGTTCATGAAGGTCATGACTGATACGAGCAAACTTCAAGATGGACACTACATCTTGGAACTTCTCTTCAAAAAGAAGGATGATGTGTCTCTGTCCAACAATCAGTGTGTTGCTAGGCAACACATACTTGGTCGGAAAAGGAGGCTTGGGAAAAAGGAAAGATTTCAAACATCTGATGTCACACAATGGCGATACATTAATACCACTCATTACTCCTGCAGACAAAGCCTCAAGAGGAGTTGAAGTGGATCAGGAAATGTGTCTGAAGAAACAGAGGACCAATATATTGTTTTAATTGTATTTTCTCTAATTGATGCTGGCCTCAGTTCATGTTGAATTTCCTTTTCGGCAAATTGCTACGCCCACTTCCTGTTACGAACCAGGAAGTGTTGACAGGGATGGGACCGTTGCTATGGTGTGGTTACCATGGTAAACTCCTTAAATTGCATTCAGGTGTGAGCACGGGCAGGGCGATTGGAGGACAAACAGTTTTCGACCTTGTCGTGTCGTGTCGTGTGGTGCTGTGTCATGTCGTGCCGTGACGTTACTTGTCGTGACATTGCAGTGACAATGTGCCATTCAAGGTCAGCATACTTTGTTTTATAGCATACATTTGATTTAATTTGATAGCTTAAAATAAACTGATTGTCATATCCAAACACAAAACTATAGTACTGGACATTCTATCATTTACACGCGTCAAACTGGTCAACACAGTCGCCCTCAGTATCAGCCCAGAGGTATGGGCTGTACATATATATATATATATATATATATATATATATATATATATATATACATATATATATTCCTCACGCACTAATTGACTGTCGGGTGAAGGCGCTGATGTCATGTTATCGATGGAAAAATGCATTTATTGACCATATGATTTGCCTGAGCGGCTAGGAAACACGGGGACTAACAAGCGGTAGAAAATGGATTAGAAAGCATAGATTTAAAAAAATTATGATTAAAAAAATAGAATTAGGGACTCGGGATATTGGACGCTGTTTGGGGACACCTGATGCAAAAATATAGTAGAATATGCTTTAAAAAACAATCTACAATGTGGTGAAGTCGCAATATTTGAAGTGCCAAGTGGTGAGGGACGACTGTAAAGCACTTTGTGTTTTAATTTTCCTGTGTATGAAAAATTGCTGTATAAAGATTGATTGATGTTGTACTTAGCAGCCATACACTTACTAAATAAATGAATGTGTAAAATATTTAGGTATGACCTTAACATAACCACGCTTCAGACAATAAAAAGTAATTACTTTCAGAATGAACTTCACAACATATAATTGTTATACGTAAAACAGTCAATCCTCAGATGAGATTTAGCACTGCGATTGCATCTTAAATGCAGAGGGTCATATAATTTTTCCATTAGTCTTTTTCTATTTTACTGTGCATGGACAGTAACTGTTGTAGATTCAGTGCAGCTTTTATAGATTGTGACAGCAAGTTACCTCAGATACATTTGCAGCACACACTTTCACTGGAGGAATGATTACAAGAAGCATAATACTGACCAAAAAAAGCCTGATTTCAATGCGTCTTTATTTCATTTTCCTGGTCTCCTTTCTTGTTTAAAGACAGGGACTGATGACTTTGCTTACATTAGTTCATGTTGTTCCTTTCTGATGACAACTTGAGCACACATTTGGCAACACCACTCCTTTGCCCAATCTAATGAGTTTGGTGGGATACCACCCATGTATGCTTTGATTTATGTGTTATGATGTTATGAGTCCTGCTAGGATGATCAATCACAATAAGCCCTACTGTCGGCTTCTGTTTCCGGAAATGAGCATGTTTTTATGGTAGTCCAGATGACAGAATGGTCATTAGAGTGTAGATTTGACTGCATCTTACCTCATAGCAAGAATGGGCATACACCAGCGGACACATAGCAACATACATTTGCTGTTTCCTGGTCTAAAACAATGACAGTTAGGGTCACAACATAGTATGCTCGTTATAATAGCAACAAATAAGAAATACTGATGCATCCACAACAATTACTTAATACACTTGCAAAGCGTCTTTTTGAGTCATTTCCGCTAGTCCTGGATCCTAAATGGCTGTCAAATTGTACTAACTTGTCGGATTACATTCTCAGCCATCTACTTTCCAGGTGAGACGCATTATTTATGAACTACAAAGCACCTTAGAGGAGCAAGAAAGCAAGGAAGTAGCAGATTACTCGATGATGTAAACATAGGGACACACGGAAGCGATCACGGCACCGCAATAAATAGTTTGTCTGCGTTAGCGCTTAGAATAACAATATCATTAATACTTGGTTAATATTAAAGTCACAAAATGTAAATGGAATATTGTTGGCGCTTTTTGTATGGTTATTTATTGGATTTTATGGGTGACGTAGAGCAGTGTTTATCAACCTTTTTTGAGCCGAGGCATATTTTTTGCGTTGAAAAAATCCAGAGGAACACCACCAGCAGAAATCATTAAAAAACAAAATTCAGTTGACAGAAAGGTAATTTTCGCAACTGTTAGATATGACGTTAAAGCATAACCAAGCATGCATCAATATGGCTCTTGTCTCAAAGTAGGTGTACTGTCACCACCTGTCACATCACGCCCTGACTTATTTGGAGTTTGTTGATGTTTTCCTGTGTGTAGTGTTTTATTTTTTGTTTGCGCTCCTATTTTGGTGGCTTTTTCAATGTTTTGGGTATTTTCCTGTAGCAGTTTCATGTCTTCCTTTCAGCGATATTTCCCACATTTACTTTGTTTTAGCAATCAAGAATATTTCATTTTTTTTTCTTTTTCTTTGTGGGGACATTGTTGATTGTCATGTCATGTTCAGATGTACATTGTGGACGCCGTCTTTGCCCAACACACTGTAAGTCTTTGTTGTCATCCAGCATTCTGTTTTTGTTTAATTTGTAGCCAGTTCAGTTTCTAATTTCATTCCTCAAAGGCCTACTGAATGAGATTTTCTTATTTAAACGGGGATAGCAGGTCCATTCTATGTGTCATACTTGATCATTTTGCGATATTGCCATATTTTTGCTGAAAGGATTTAGTAGAGAACATCCACGATAAAGTTCCCAACTTTTGGTCGCTAACAGAAAAGCCCTGCCTTTACCGGAAGTCGCAGACGATGACGTCTCCCGTTGATGGCTCCTCACATATTCACATTGTTTTTAATTGGAGCCTCCAACAAAAAGAGCTATTCGGACCGAGAAAACAACAATGTCCCCATTAATTTGAACGAGGATGAAAGATTCGTATTTGAGGATATTGATAGCGACGGGAAAAAAATAATAATGAAATAAATAAAATGTGATTGCATTGAGACGGATTCAGATGTTTTTAGACACATTTACTAGGATCATTCTGGGAAATCCCTTATCTTTCTATTGTGTTGCTAGTGTTTTAGTGAGTTTAACAGTACCTGATGGTCGGAGGTGTGTGTCCACGGGTGTCTTGACGCCAGTGTCTCAGGGAAGTCGACGGCAGCTTTATGGACGGCGCAAGCTCAGCTGATCTCCGGTAAGAAGCGACTTTTTGACCCCAATTTTCTCACCGAAACCTGCTGGTTGACATTCGGTCGGGATCCATGTTCGCATGACCGCGCTCTGATCCACAGTAAAGTTTCACCTCCGGGAATTTTAAACAAGGAATCACCGTGTGTTTGTGTGGCTAAACGCTAAAGTTTCCCAACTCCGTCTTTCTACTTTGACTTCTCCAATATTAATTGAACAAATTGCAAAAGATTCAGCAACACAGATCTCCAAAATACTGTTTAATTATGTGATTAAAGCAGACAACTTTTAGCTGTGTGTGTGTGCAGGGCTCATATTTCCTAACAGTCCGTGACGTCACGCGTACATGTCATCATTACGCGACGTTTTCAAGAAGAAACTCCCGGGAAATCTAAAATTGCAATTTAGTAAACTAAAAAGGCCGTATTGGCATGTGTTGCAATGTTGATATTTCATCATTGATATATAAACCATCAGACTGCTTGGTGGGTAGTAGTGGGTTTCAGTAGGCCTTCAAGCTTCAATGCCTTTTCTTAGGGGCACTCAACTTTTGTTTATTTTTGGTTTTAGCATTAAAGTCTTTATGTAGGTTTGTCCCAAGATGTCCATTCAGAACTCACCATTGTGTCAGGTACCAGGCTGTTAATTGACTTTATACTAAGTCCAGGCGTCACTTTCATTGGGTTTTGTTTCTTTTTAAATGTATTTACTTACATGATCCACCATACTTACAATAACTTTTATTTCATTTTCTCTTAGACATATAAATCATCCATTTTTACAGTCCCCCAAATTCAAAGGGAAATAGGTCGTAGGTCAATTAGATTGGAAGGCCCATCTGATTGGAATAATCTTCCTGCTTCTTACAAGTCCATCATGTCCTGGCCTGTTATGTCAGCTCATGCCTAGTTATGCTATTTGGTTGTTATTTCTTCCTATATTGCATTGAGTTGTATTTTTGAGCTCCTGTTTTGGTTTTCCCTTCCCTTGTGTTTGTGTCATTCCTGCTGTGACTGTGACGCAATCACCTCCTGAGCGTTGTTCTCCACACCTGTCTTCAGTTAGTAATTAGTATTCCCACCTGTATCTTGGTTAATCACCCTCCCTATTTATACCTGTCTCACCCGTTGGCAGGCCTGGGTCCATTGTTCTTTTTCTTATGACAGTTTGTATTTACTCCCTTGATGACAAGTAACCCTGTTTTGTTGGGCTCTTCTTTCTTTTTGCTACTTTGTACTTTGCTTAAAATATTAAATACACTGCCCTTAGTCTGTCTGTATTGGCCCTGTGATGAGGTGGCAACTCGTCCAGGGTGTACGCCGCCTTCCGCCCGAATGCAGCTGAGATAGGCTCCAGCTATCCCGAAAGGGACAAGCGGTAGAAAATGGATGGATGGATCTTGTACCATTGTACTGTAATCCACTGTAGTGGTTTATGTAAATGTCATTGTTTGCTCTCACGAAGTCTGCCCTGATGCTGTGATGCAGCTAAATAAAAACACTCTAAAAAACATCCAAAATATGCAAACTATAGAGGCTAAAAGTTTGGACACCTCCTCATTCAATGCGTTTTCTTTATTTTCATGACTATTTACTTGCCATTTTCTCGATGAGCTTCAAGCACACCTGTGAAGTGAAAACCATTTCAGGTGGCTACCTCTTGAAGCTCATCGAGAGGGGATGCCAAGAGTGTGCAAAGCAGTAATCAGTGCAAACGGTGGCTATATTGAAGAAACTAGAATGTTTTTAGTTATTTCACCTTTTTTGTTAAGTACAAAACCCCAGATATGTTCATTCATAGTTTGGATGCCTTCAGTGACAAGCTACAATACATAAATATATATAAATAGTCATGAAAATAAAGAAAATGCATGGAATGAGAAGGTGTGTCCAAGCTTTTGGCCTGTACTGTACTTCATTTACATCTCCTAGCCCAGAGGTTCTCAAATGGGGGTACGCGTACCCCTGGGGGTACTTTGGAGGTATGCCAAGGGGTACATGATATTTTTTTAAAATATTCTACAAATGGTAACAATTCAAAAATCCTTCATAAAAATATATATTCATAAACTGTGAAAAGAAATGCTACAATGCAATATTCAGTGTTGACAGCTAGATTTTTTGTGGACATGTTCCATAAATATTGATGTTAAAGATTTATTTTTTTGTGAAGAAATGTTTAGAATTAGGGCTTCACGGTGGCAGAGGGGTTAGTGCGTCTGCCTCACAATACGGAGGTCCTGCAGTCCTGGGTTCAAATCCAGGCTCGGGATCTTTCTGTGTGGAGTTTGCATGTTCTCCCCGTGAATGCGTGGGTTCCCTCCGGGTACTCCGGCTTCCTCCCACTTCCAAAGACATGCACCTGGTGATAGGTTGATTGGCAACACTAAATTGGCCCTAGTGTGTGAATGTGAGTGTGAATGTTGTCTGTCTATCCGTGTTGGCCCTGCGATGAGGTGGCGACTTGTCCAGGGTGTACCCTGCCTTCCGCCCGATTGTAGCTGAGATAGGCGCCAGCGCCCCCCGCGACCCCAAAAGGGAATAAGCGGTAGAAAATGGATGGATGGATGGATGTTTAGAATTAAGTTCCTGAATCCAGATGGATCTCTGTTGCGACGTCGCATGGCTGCAGTTGTATGTCCCCGAGTATGCAAGAATCCAGGAGAGTAGAGTGAAGGTAAGAATATTTAATACTCATAAGAAAATAACAAAAGCAAACATAAAGCAGTCGTGCAGATAAACGTTCTCAACATAATATTATCATCGAGCACTGAGGAGTGCTCGAGTGAAACATAAATAGACACTAGTGTGATTGACAGCAGGTGTGAAACCGCTGCCAATCAACGAAAAGAGAAAAACAGTGCTCCGTGAATAAAACAGGAAATACAACAAAATAAGAGCACTGAACAGGAAGTAAATACAAAAACACGAAAAACTAACAGAAATGAAGTGAAACATTGTCACAGGACCTCCCCCTCAAGGAACAGATACCAGATGTTCCCTGGAAAAGAAAAAAAAATGGAAAAAATACCAAAATGTAAGAGAGGGTGGAGGGAGGATTTGGTGGAGGGTCGCCAAACCTCCGTGTCCCCGCAGCCAGCGAGGGAAAATCAGGTGGCGGCGGCGCGTAGAGCGCCGCTGGAACTGGCGAGGTGGGCGCCCAGGGAACTGCCAAATCACTGGCCGAAAAAGAGGAGAGTGCGCAGGGCACGGCCACATCCACGGCCGACGTAGAGGCGGGCGCGCTGAAGAAGGCCGGGAAGCAGAAGACGTAACCGGCGGCGTGGAGACCGCAGGCGTCACCGGCGGCGTAAAAACTGCTGGCTTCATCGGCGGCGTGAAAGCGGCAGATGAAGACGAGCGAGGAGAAGCAAATGCCGGCCGAGGAGCAGCATATGCCGGCGTTGGAGCAGGCGGTGACGATGACAACAATGATGATGGCGTGGATGATGACAGCGGCGTGTGCTCGGCTGCACCGCCGCGATTAGTGGCAGGCGTCATCAACGGCGTGGAAGCGGCAGATGTCATCGGCGGCATGGAAGCGGCGGATGTCATAGGCGGCGTGAAAGCGGCGGATGTCATCGGCGGCGTGAAAGCGGCGGATGTCATCGGCGGCGTGAAAGTGGCGGATGTCATCGGCGGCGTGAAAGCGGCGGATGTCATCGGCGGCGTGAAAACGGCAGATGAAGACGAAGGGGGAGGAGCCCCAAATGCCGGCCGGGGAGCAGCAGATGCCAGCGGCGACGAAGCCCGGCGTGGTGCTGCCACTGGCGGCGTTGGATCTGTGCGCAATGCCGGCGCCGGAACCCGGCGTGGGACCGGCATTGGAGCTCGGCGTGGGGCCGGCGTGGGAACTTGGCGAAAGCCCGCCAGGGACGTAGATGTCTCCGTGGAAGGAGACGCTGGCGAGGATGACAGCGGTGTGTGCCTGGCTACACCACCGTGTATTGTAGGCCCCCCTCCACTAGGTGGCTGCCAGACGCCGTCCACACTAGCGGGAAGACGTGCCTCGTCGTCGGAGTCCCCCGGTGCGAAAACCGGGGACGGGCGGGAGGGGGCCAGGAGAAGGGACGAAGACACGTCCCGCGCCGAGTCCCAGCAGGAGGACAAAAGAGACCTCACAGTGGTCTCCACTGGAGCCCTCGGCGAACCAGAAAAGAGAGCGGAAGCCGGCAGGAAAAGTAGCCTGGGAGCAACCGCTGGAAACTGCGTAGGAGCAGGGAGAAGCAGCACAGTAGACGACGGGAAGGATGGCGGCGGCGGGCATGCCGGTCGGAGTGCCGTAGTCGGCGACAGCCGCGGGAGCTGCGAGACGTGAAGGAGGAGGCGGGCGCGCCCGTCGGTAAGCCGTAGCCGGCAGCGTTGCCGAGAGGAAGGATGGCGGCGGAGGACGCGCCGGTCGGAGAGCCGTAGCCGGTAGCGTTGCCGCGGGAAGAGGGTCCGCGTCTGTTGGCTGGGGCCGCACAAACCTGGCCTTCAAGTCCTCCAGGAATTGTGCGGTCCGGAACGTCGGCTGAGGATTGCCGACAGGGATTCCCGCGAGGACACTTTTTGGCTCGATGATACTGTTGCGATGTCGCATGGCTGCAGTTGTGTGTCCCCAAGTATGCAAGAATCCAGGAGAGTAGAGTGAAGGTAAGAATATTTAATACTCATAAGAAAATAACAAAAGCAAACATAAAGCAGTCGTGCAGATAAACGTTCTCAACATAATATTATCATCGAGCACTGAGGAGTGCTCGAGTGAAACATAAATAGACACTAGTGTGATGGACAGCAGGTGTGAAACCGCTGCCAATCAACGAAAAGAGAAAAACAGTGCTCCGTGAATAAAACAGGAAATACAACAAAATAAGAGCACTGAACAGGAAGTAAATACAAAAAACACGAAAAACTAACAGAAATGAAGTGACACATTGTCACAGATCTCTATTACAATCCCCAAAGAGGGCACTTTAAGTTGATGATTACTTCTATGTGTAGAAATCTTTATTTATAATTGAATCACTTGTTTATTTTTCAACAAGTTTTTAGTTATTTTTATAATTTTTTTTCCAAATAGTTCAAAAGGGAATAAGCGGTAGAAAATGGATGGATGGATAGTTCAAGAAAGACCACTACAAATGAGCAATATTTTGCACTGTTATACAATTTAATAAATCAGAAACTGATGACATAGTGCTGTATTTTACTTCCGTATCTCTTTTTTTCAACCAAAAATGCTTTGTTCTGATTAGGGGGTACTTGAATTAAAAAAATGTTCACAGGGGGTACATCACTGAAAAAAGGTTGAGAAACACTTTCCTAGCCTTAATATTAACCAAGTATTAGCGATATTGTTATTATGAGCGCTAACGCATACAACTAGCTTTTGCACCTAGTTTTGACATATTGAGCTGCAGCTGCTGCATTGTCTTTGAGTTGGTGAATTTTAATTCTAGATTATAAATAATGCTTCTAACCTGAATAGTAGGGTGTAGCCATAAACCAAGAAGTTTGTAAACTTTTACATCCACCTTAGATCTGAATATGTCGGGAAAGACACTCGTTTGTGGCAACTTTTTTTTTAAACCTGCATGTAGATTATGATTAATTCTTCATCTAAAATAGAAGATATAAAAATCCCATTGGTCAGCGTCCAAGTGATATATGCATTACCTTTTGTAGTTTGTAATTCTTATTTAGCACTGCACAACAAAGCTCAATTTGTCTAGCGCACAGCTTCTAAAACTTGTATCTCATCTACCGTATATTGAGGCTCAAATATATAAGGTTCAGGATCATCATTTGTCTCAAAGAAACCATTGTTGGCTTTCGTGGCTTCTGTCATGATTAGTAATTGATGAAGGGAGAGGCGAATGTTGTAATGCGTCTGTAAAATAAATGCACCGCCGTATGCTTAAAATGCGGAAAATACATTAACATTACATGTTGTTATGAACGTGCCTACTACATTACAGGTACTTACATTGTGTATGTAAAATAATGATGGAGGCATTGGGATGTTTTTTTAAGCAGAATAGAGCGACTTCCATTGGCTCCATTGTTAGCTGACTTTTGCCAACATTTACGATTTTAGAATGCATATAATAAATACATGATAAATGGGCTGTACTTATAAAGTGCTTTTCTACCTTCAAGGTACTCAACGCGCTTTGACACTACTTCCACATTTACCCAATCACACACACATTCACACACTGATGGAGGGAGCTGCCATGCAAAGCGCTTACCAGCACCCATCAGGAGCAAGGGTGAAGTGTCTTGCTCAGGACACAACGGACGTGACGAGGTTGGTACTAGGTGGGGCTTGAACCAGGGACCCTCGGGTTGCGCACGGCCACTCTTCCACTGCGCCACGTGTTCTTGTCTTAACACCATTATCAGTGGCTTAGCGGTTAGAGTGTCCGCCCTGAGATCGGTAGGTCGTGAGTTCAAACCCCGACCGAGTCATACCAAAGACTATAAAAATGAGACCCATTGCCTCCCTGCTTGGCACTTAGCATCAAGGGTTGAAATTGGGGATTAAATCCCCAAAAATGATACCCGGGCACGGCCCCTGCTGCTGCTCACTGCTCCCCTCACCTCCCAGGGTGATGGGTCAAATGCAGTAAATAATTTTGCCACACTTTGTGTGTGTGTGACAATTATTGGTCCTTTAACTTTTTTTTATCTTACTTTAAGGATTGTGAACAAGAAACACAATTCCACAAAAGTGCAGTTCCCATTTGAAAGTACCTCCGCAAATGTCTATTATGTAGTCAGAATAAACTATATCATACATAAATGGAATACGTGTGTAATTCTTGTTAACTTTATCTACTCCATCTTTGAGATTGGGGCTCATAGTACGAACACAGATACATATCTATATGCCTCGATTTTCTGTTACACATAGATAAACGTACGAAGGGCAAAACACTGCAGATATTTTATCAGGCTCCCAGGGTCAGAGGGTGAGATGTAATTTATCTTTGTCATTCTTCTTGTAGTTTTTTCCTCATGTAGCCCTGCAGTATAGAATCAGTAAAAAAAAAAAAAAAAGCATGCACCTGAAGCAACATATTCCTTTTAAAGTGATTCCAGCCTCCTCTAAAGAGCCATTTGTAGAGATCAATCTGAAGGTGACAAGGTGACGGAGAGACTGCCTCCAATCAGGATAATCGGCCTCAGGATAGCATAATCAATGTGTGCATGTGTGTCTGTGTGCGTGAGTAACATGTATGAATCGCTGATGATGAATATGATCATTAAATTTGAAAGAAATATTATAAAGGCTGCTTATTCCTAGTTATGTGTATGTGCAACAAGAGGAGGCGCAAGTCAGAGAAAAGAGGGGTGCGGGGGGCAAGGGAGCATGAATGATGACTTTTAATCTCCCGTCACAAACGTTTGCACTATTTAGAAAATGCCCTGCAATGTACATTTCACTAACAGAGGTCTTATTTTGTCATTCACAGCATGTCAAAAAAAAAGCACTTGGGCTCTGAAAAGTGAAATCCAGCACAGACAAACAGCATGGCATATGTTAGCGACTCAGCACTGATTGATTTCACACCGCTAACTGTAAAAGCAACCAACTTCCTGCATATCTCTTTGTCCTGATTGAAAGCCAGCCAGCTATTCCCCCGCCAGCGATTACACGACAGAGGCATCTGTCTGTTTGTGGGGTGATTAGCTTTCTGGCTAATTTCTATCATTTCACGATGCATCTGCAAGGAGACCTCAAAAGCACAGAATTATTGGGGAAAAAAAAAAAAAAATTACACATCCGTGTATATATATTCAATCTCTGTGTTCATATTGCAGTCACACTGTAAGATATTTCATTTATATTAGATTTTTTTACATATGACCCAGCCCTGATTCAAATAATATTGTCACATTTTAAACCAATAAAATCACAGTATTAAATCAAATCAGTGTACAAACGGAAGAGATGATGCTAATTTTTATGTCAAAACAGACCTTTAACGTGGCATAGAGTGTTCTCCATGCAAAGTAGGACTATGTGTGTCGTGATCTCTCATGACGATTATTAGTTTCTGTAATTTTATTGTATTTCTTGTTTGGCGCTTTTATTTTTATTTCCATCGCCTGCTTGCCTCCCTCTGCCACTTTTTCTCCTGTATGGGTGATGGCTTCCTCGCCTGTTCCTGATTGGCATTTAGGATGCTTAATATGTCCAGGGTGTACGACCCAGAAAGGGACAAGCGGTAGAAAATGGATGAATGAAATATGCCAGCCCTTGTGGACCGTTTACTTTCACCACATTCTGGGGTCCAGTCCAGAGGTGGGTGGAGTACACTGTAAAAAAAAATTATTTGAAAAAACGGTCATATACTGGCAGCTACGTCTGCCAAAAGAAAACCATCAAATTAAAGTAAAACGTTGTAAACCAAATAATGATCAAAAACATTTTATTTACAGAAATTTTCATGAGACGTTTTGCGGAAAAATATCGTAATTTTACAGATTTTTACTAAATTATTAAGATCAACCACCTTTAATAAAGTGACGATGCAAACAGTTCTGCAGAAAAATACCTTTATTCTACAGAGTTTTTCCAAATTATAATGATCAACCACCTTTTAATGAAGTGCCAATGCTGGCAGTTCCTCCAAAAAATACCATTACTTTACGGACTTTTTCTGAATTGTTAAAATCAGGGGTCTCAAACTCAATTTAACTGGGGGCCACTGGATGCAGAAACTTGTTGCTAAGTAATCCTTCTTTGAATGGCTATCCCACCCTAACAACCTACTTGCCAATCTTCCTGATTTTACCGAGAGACATTCGGTGACCCACCCGAAGGATTGTCATGATGTTCGACACCACTGCCTTTATCAACCTCTACAACCTTTCGTTGCGTTCGCTCATTCACCATATACACAGCTTGCCGACTTAGGTGCATGTTGTACAAGGCTTCGGTAGACTTACAATAGTGACTGCAAGACATACTTGATCAACAGCCATACTGGTCACACTGAGGGTGGCTGTACAAACAACTTTAACACTGTTACAAATATGCGCCGCACTGTGAACCCAAACCAAACAAGAATGATAAACACATTTCGGGAGAACATCTTCACCGTAACACAACATAAACACAAAAGAACATATACCCAGAATCCCATGCAGTCCTAACTCTTTCCAGTTTCTCTTTTCAACATGTTCGAAAAGGAGTAGGAAGAAGCAGAGTTTATTTATTCCTACACCTTTTTTTTCACATAACAGTTGCTAAAACCGTTGTGTCCTTGGGCAAGACACTTTACCCACCTGCTCCCAGTGCCACCCACACTGCTTTAAATGTAACTTAGATATTGGGTTTCACTATGTAAAGCGCTTTGAGTCACTAGAGAAAAGCGCTATATAAATATAATTCACTTCACTTCACTAAAACGTTTGTTCACTTCCTTTACTCAATTCATTCACATTATACTCCATTAGTAATGACAACAAAAATATATGAATAAATAAATACACTGGTGAAGTAAGTTACATTTCATATAGTGGGATGAGTAAGATTATTTTTAAAATGAATGGATTGATGAATGGATGAAATAAATTCAGAATGTTTATCATGGTTGTTCTTCTTTGTACTTTGTAAACACTTTAAGTTTGAAGAGTTTCTTGAAGTGGATCGTATTAGTACATTGTTTGATGGCTTTGCATAATCCATTCCATAATTTAATTCCACATACAGCTATACTGACGGTCTTAAGTGTTGTACGGGCATACAAATGTTTTAAACTAAAATTTTCTCTAAGATTATAATTCTCCTCTTTTTTTGAGAATAATTTCTTTTATATTTTTGGGTAGCAGGTAATAGTTTGCTTTGTGTATAATTTTAGCTGTTTGCAAATTCACTATGTCATGGAATTTCAGTATTTTGGATTCAATAAATAAGGGGTTCGTAGGTTCTTTATATCCAACATTATGTATTATTGTGACTGATCTTTTTTGTAACACTGTTAGTGAATGAAGTGTACTTTTGTAGTTATTTCCCCATATTTTACACAATGACTCAGATATGGTAACACTCGCGAGCAGTAGAGAATATTAGGTGAATTCTGGTCTAGAACATGTTTTGCTTTATTCATTAATGACGTGTTTCAATCTAATGGACGAGTCTGGGTTTGGATGTTGCCTGGAGAACGGTACATTTGGACTGCATTGTGCTGAGTGTAAAATTTAGTGGAGAGGAAATTTATGGTGTGGGGTTGTTTTTCAGGAGTTGGGCTTGGCTCCTTAGTTCCAGTGAAAGGAACTTTGAATGCTCCAGAATATCAAGACATTTTGGACAATCCCATGCTCCTAACCTCGTGGGAACAGTTTGCCCCTTCCTCTTCCATCATGACTGCTTACCAGTGCACAAAGCAACGTCCATAATGATGTGGATGACAGAGTCTGGTGTGGATCATCTTGACTGTCCTGACCTGAAGCCGATAGAACACCTTTGGGATGAATTAAAATGGAGACTGAGAGCCAGGCCTTCTCGACCAACATCACTGTGTGACCTCACTAATGCGCTTTTGGAAGAATGGTCCAAAATTCCTATAAAGACACACCGCAACCTTGTGGACAGCCTTCCCAGAATAGGTGAAGCTGTAATAGCTGCAAAAGGTGGACGGACATCACATTGAATGGGATGGCACTTTAAGTTCATATGTGAGTCAAGGCAGGTGGCCACATACATTTGGCAATATAGTGTAGCTGCTCTTAAGCGTCTCAGCCAACCAAGCAAAACTGTGTTTACTGCATCTAACATCAAGTAGCCTTTCTGCCTAAATTAATACAGAGCCTTTGAGGCACACTTATTTCTCTGGAGCCAGACAAAAACACTGACTGTTTAAGCGCCCAAATGGAGGAAGAATGTCTGCATCCTCAGTAGCATGCACAGCGTGGGGGAGACTGAGGATACCCGAAAAAAAAAGGCTAAAAAAGTCACCGACTACAACTGTTTGAAATGCGGTTGTGGAAGTCGCTTCCTAGCAGTTCCACTGAAGACACGGCACAAGAGCCAAGTGTGCAGTTTTTAACAAAGGTTTTAATGTACATGGGTTTTTTTTCAAAGTCTTTCTCCCCCAGAACGTGACTTTTCAGTCACGTCCGTATCCTCTTTTCTCTCCTGCTCCCTGTCGCTTACTGTTAAAGACAACAGATGATTAGATTAACACGTACCACCTGTGAAATCTAATCACCTGCCCTCTGTCTCTCGCCGTCAGCAGTACCACGCCCCCGTCTGATGGGGCTCTGTCCTCAGCACCATGGACAGAGGCGGTGACTTTTACTCCTGCAGGCAGCGCTGACTACACCTCTCTCAACAGCGGTGTCATGGATGAGAGGGTGTGAAAGTAGACTGTGGGTTCAGGAACACAGCATTGACCAGTTGCTGTGTATTACAACATGATTGACATTGCATTTGAGTGACATTTATTAGGCATCCACTGCGGTCAAGAAGAGAAGGTGTGATGCTTTGCTGGCATCGTGGTGATGTTTTGTTCTCTCATGGGTGCAGCGGAGATGGAACGCAGCGTGAAGGTAGGAATGATAATTTATTTGTACACTAAAGAACACTATAAAACAAACTAAGAACAAAGGTGACAAACTAAGAACAACTACTTGCACAAAGGCACTTAGACAAAACAAACAGAAAGCACTAGCATGTAATCTAGGGACATAAACAGGGCAGGACTAGCGTGGAAGCTAACAAGTCTCAAAAGTAGATTACCACAATGCGGGAAGAGCGACATCATCTGTTGCGTGGAAGAAAATAAGAGTTCGAGAGCGAATGGCAAACAAGGGCAGTCTTAAATAACAGGAAAATCACAAATCAGGTGCATGTGACAAACAGAAGGCAGGTCACACTAAATGGGTAACTATGACAATGGAACAAAACAGGAAGTGCCACCAGGAACTAAGGACGTCAAATAACAGGATGTGAATATACAAACAGAACAAAAACAGAACATGACATGATCCAAGTCGTGGATCATGACAGACGGGTGGACTTCTTGATGGAGCTTGCAAACGAGCTTGAACAGTCTCATATGGC